>NW_013666358.1:63797-93242 GCF_000517525.1 Limulus polyphemus | reverse complement strand
AGCCCTCGTGTAGCTTTGCGCGAAATCCATAACAAACAAATATACTGTAATCTCAGTGTATAAGAAGAATACGTCATTTTTGAATGAATTCCTGTATATTCGCCTTTTACTACCGAATTAATAACGTATACAGATATATATATTCATAGCAAAATTAGAAAACCAGGGCATAACTTTGAATATTTGGATATTCCCTGTAGCTCGTTTAAAATTAGAAATGTACGACATGTCTCTAGAGTAATGATGTACATATTGTAAATATATGTTTGCTTAGCTTATTAAATGTTGTAAATATATGCGTTCCAAAAATATACAACTATCTACTGTAATCTTATTTATCGCAGGCTTCGCTACCTAATTAACCATCGTCAAAAATAAAACAGCCCAGTTCCCCAACAAACATCAGTGCTAGTTGAAAGATCATAGTACAATGAATAGGGCTAATACTGATGATGATATTTTTCAATCTAGTGGATTCCATCACGTCCCTGGTTCTCAGCAAAAATACAAAACCAGGACTTAGCCTTGACTTCTGATAAGAAGACCAATTGTGTATTTGGATACTCCTTATAACTCGTTCAAGGATAATAATACTGAAGTTACAAACCACATGCTTCTAACATACAGTATGCTTATGTAAATACTATAGCGATATGTTTGTTTAACTTGTGTTTATAGACAAGGACAATCCTTTGTCTTTTGACTTGCAATTATTCTTACAACAGTCAACGTAAAATAAATGGATAAAACCCAAGAACTTCGAAGTTACATCTGAGTGTTGGTCAAACAACCTTTGTTGAAGTACGAAAACTATAGATATCGTTCATCGCTTAGTTCCCCCGCTGAGGCCAACCGTAGTCCAGATTCTACTACCCAGCCAGTCGATATACCGGAATAGCTGCAGGACTTATAAATCAGAAGAGAGTCTCCTCTTGTCTTGCACGCACAGCTTATAGAGAAAACCTGCTTTAATGGCATTGCAAACGAACAGCATGACGTTTAATAGCTTTACAAATTCAGTTCTTACCTGTTTCAAATCAACTTACGTCGCTTTTGGGCGAACCGATATTTTCTCGAGCAAAATGACCGAAGGTAACATAGAAATCTATCAACTGATAAACCGATATTTTTTCTAGTGAAATGACCGAAGTTAAAGTAGAAATCTATCAACTGATCAACCGATATTTTTTCTAGTGAAATGACCGAAGGTAACATAGAAATCTATCAACTGATCAACCAATATTTTTTTTAGTGAAATGACCGAAGGTAACATAGAAATCTATCAACTGATCAACCAATATTTTTTCTAGTGAAATGACCGAAGTTAACATAGAAATCTATCAACTGATCAACCAATATTTTTTCTAGTGAAATGACCGAAGTTAACATAGAAATCTATCAACTGATCAACCGATATTTTTTTCCAGTGAAATGACCAAAGGTAACATAGAAATCTATCAACTGATAGATGAAATATGAAATATATTTAGACCAAATATGAAATATATTATAATAACAGTTTCTAATAACAGCTTTTGTATTCATGAGTTTAACAGAGTAATTTGTACACACAAATTTTAATGGTTTATGAACATATTATAGTCTTACCGAAGTTCGCGCCATTTTCTGGTAGATTAAAAACCTTTTTGTGGGGCTTATAGGCTGGTTCTAAATTGTTACATCGTATAAGATCCAACAGTTTTTATCTATCTATCTTTAACTTCCTTGTGAGTTATATATCTGTATATTTTCCCCATAATCTGTTTAAAAAATAGCTGCGGCTCTATTAGAATCTTTGATATACAACATAATTTATTGGTTTCAGCTTATAACGACCATCACCTGTTCACTTACCTTCCTCGGTACAGCTCCTAATACACTGTTTTTCTATTACGCATAATTTATATCCATTTATAACTGATAACAAGATAACTTCTAACCCCTAACTGATGAGATTTTTAAGTCCATGTGAGGTCCATCTGCGATACATGTAAGTATATAACATTAGGGTTACTAAAATTAAATGAGACAGTAATAATTCTACTTTTTTTCGCATGTAAAGATCACATTGAAAAACGTAAAAGAAGTGCTTTGTTTATTATTTTGCTAAAAGCAAAAACGCGTATTTCATTCTGAGAAAACATAATAATCTAAACTAAATCGACAAGTTTGTTTGTTTATTTGTTTGTTTTGCATTTCGCGCAAAGCTACACAAGGGCTATCTGCGCTAGCCGTCCCTAATTTAGCAGTGTAAGACTAGAGGGAAGGCAGCTAGTCATCACTACCCACCGTCAACTCTTGGGCTACTCTTTTACCAACGAATAGTGGGATTGAGCGTAACGCCCCCACGGCTGAAAGGGCGAGCATGTTTCGTGTGACGGGGATTCGAACCCGCGACCCGCAGATTGCGAGTCGAGCTCCCTAACCACCTGGCCATGCCGGGCCATGCATGAGTTATTTTAATTTGATTTTCATGCAAAAATGCGTTACACTATTAAATCAATTCAATGTTAATGTTTCATAAGGCAAGAGAATAAATACATCGTACAGAACAGTATCTTTCTAATACGAATTAAATAAGACATAATGTAAAATGGTTTAATATTTTTCCAAGACTTGAGGGAATATATTCCTATATTTAACAACAACAACAACAAAGAATAAAGTAATATTGTTTTGTATTTTAATACTTTTCTGACCTGTGTATAAATAGTCCATAATGTGTTTATTTTAAATTTCAATCCACACACAATACCACTGGAAAAACAAAAAGATTGGCTTATTCGAAGTTAAGCACAAAGTTACACAATGGGGTATCTGTGCTCTGCCCACAAAGCGTATCGAAAGCACAGCGGTATGTCTGCGGATTTAATACGCTAGAAACCGGGTTTCGATACCCGTGGTGGGCAGAGCACAGATAGCCCATTGTGTAGCTTTGTGCTTAACTTCAAATAAACAAACAAACACTTGTGTGGGACTATGAAAAAGAAAAAAAAGAACTATGAACAAACATCGTTTAACGTGGAAATGCATAATAATAACCTTTTATCATAGAAGAGAAGGTGAAACTGAAACCATTAAGCCACTGCAGAAAAAAGGAAACACGTATACAATTTCCACCCTTCAAAGTTCATGTATGTTTTACATTTCATTTTTCTGTTGTTTTTGTTAAATATATAAACTTCCATGACTTTATATGCTGTAATTCTTAGGGTATATATATATATATGTTGCGTTTTAAAACCTTAGTTTTTCTCTTTTTATCGAATATACATATAAATATACATATGTTAGTTTTATTTAACTTCATTTATATTTCAAAAGACGTATACTGCAGGTTTGAATCCACATTCGATTTATTTTCAGCGTTTTACCAGTAATACACTTTTACGTGGTATACGTTTGAGCCGTTAAATATTTTTGCTATACGCATGTGCACGTACTTTAATGCATAATTTACTGTTCACGTATTGTTCAAAAATAATTTGAAAGTCATTTTGTCTTTGTTATATCTACGCTTGTAAAAATCAAAGCAGTTAATATATATATATAAACTTTTAACAGTTTACTCTTTGCACTTATGGTTAGTCAGTTTGTAAAGTTACAGTTAAGGGTTAGATTCATACACACGAAATCTTTGGCATCGTATCAGTGACTTTAGGTTTAACTAAATAAACGTGTATATGTACTTCATTTTTATGTTTTATACCTTTATTTTTTAAGATTTGTTTGTTTTTTCTTATTAAGCACAAAGCTAAATAATGAGTTATCTGAGCTCTGCCCACCGCTGTGAATAGAACCTTTGGTTTTAGTATTGTTAGCCCGTAAACTTCCCGTTGACTTACCGGGGCTATTGTTCATCTATATACATACTAATAAAGATAATATCATCACGTACAGATTTTGTTTTGGTTTACGTGAGGGATAGTTCTTCACTTATAACTTTTCATACTGTAGATACATGGGAAGGCAAAGCCGCTTTTTATTAGTTCTCCCAATATAGATAAGTTCATTTATAATTTTAAATTAGAAGACCAGTAAGCTCTTTATGGTTTTTGGAAAACTTCTGATAAATGGTCCACTTAACCTGGGTGAGATTTTTGCAGACTTTGGCTAGGTCCTCTTTAAATGTCATTTATTGGCAAGCTACTTTGCAGCCCTCTCCTATGCCTATGTTTAGTGTTTTTTATTCTTTGCAGTAGGGCCCAGGCCTCAGCCCGCTGAGTAGCTTGAGTTTGAATGTGTTTCTTTTACTCGGTGATTATAGTGAGCAATAAGGTTTCCAGTGTTGATTTTGACATTAAAGCAGCTGTTGACTGGATTCTAGAGATACGTACAATGATTGTAATGGCAGAAGTGATGGTGGTGGTTGAGGTTTTTACACCCGACTTGAAGTGTGGGGCCTTTGGAGGAGGAGGTGGAGCTTTTCAGAGGTTAATAATATAGTCTCGCTGAAAATGAGTTATGATGAGGTTTTTCCATACCTCACCCCTCAACAAGACATCTTCAACTCTTAAACCCCTTTTCCACCTTAGCAGACGAAAGCTTAGGAGAATATTATTACTTATTTGTTTTGGCTTTGGCAGAGATTAGAAATTATGGAGTCTGGAGACAAAGATTAACAAAACCCTCTGAATCAGCTCATTATTGGTGTTAGATCCCAAATGGTGGTGATCTTTGGTTAAAAGTCCTTCATCACATATCATACGCTTCTCAAATGTAAGGTAATCTGACATCCACAAACTCACCTTCAGATAACAAAAGCTAATAAATAGGGAAAATTCTATAAATTCAGTATGTTTAATATGTACCATTTCTCCAAACTCAATACATACATAGATCTATGTCTGAAAATATGTTTTGCTGGAACAAATGGAGAGCTTGTCAGCCACGTATCTTTGGGGACTCATACATATCTCTATTACTACGCTTCTTATTGGGACGTTGCAGAGTGGTTGTGACTCTTGCAAGCTTACGCTGTTATTTTCACATGCTTTACAAAAGACCTTCCAACACTGTCTGGTTGCTAAAGCAAAGCACCAGTTCTAATGGTTGTAATGCTAGTGTGGTACCTATGTCAGTAACTAATTCTGGTCAATATCTCTAGATACACTGGCGATTTCTCCTTATCATGAGGGGATGGAGGATACTACAAGGATAGTACTTAAAACCTAAGCTGACTCTCTTACAAGTCACATATAAAGTAATTTATAAATTTAATGTTACATTAATGTCTTCTACAGTGCGATCAAGCATCACTAGTGCTCATTAAATATTAAATAACATCCTCACGACTCAAGTATTCTCCAGTTTTACAACTCAGGCATAATATATTTCAATTTTATGGGAAGACATTCATTAAATCATTTTTTTTCTCATTTTACTAAGGTATATTCATAAAATTTATTAATGTTTCATTAATACCTAATTGAACATATTTCTTTGCTACCATCGATGAGAGCATTTGGTAAATATCATGTTTCTTATCATGTGTTCAAATTATTAGTGGTGTTTACTTAATGCGGTATTTTAATATTCTGAACAAATTTCTTTATTGAATGAAAATATATTTACTTTCATGTATATAATACAGCAAAGATGAATAAATTCATATTAAACACAAAACACATCTATACAACTCTATCATATATATTATATAAATGTAGTAAATGACAGACTAACAATGATACATATATATAATCAATGGCAAACCATATTTCTTATCATGGCCAGCCATTACCACCTGTAACCACCTGGTCTATTTTTGTACCACCAACTAGAAGTTAGAAACTCACACTGTTAGATCTTACACAAGATCAGTGCAACTATAAGATAAATTCAGCAGAAATAAGTCTTTTCACTGTAATTCACGATACTTAGATAAACATTTGTGCATATAGCTATAGTATACACTAATATACCCCCCCCCCAGTGGAATAACGATAAGTCTGGAAACTTATAACGCTAAAAACTGGGTTTTGATACCCGTTGTGGGCATAGCACAGATAGCCCATTGTGTAGCTTTGTGGTTAACTATAAACAAACGAACGTTGATATACAGACAGACTAACAAAGTGCAAGTATCAAGGATAAAAATAAAATTAATTCACTATTAATTCACCATAGTCATACCGTTCATTATGATATCTTCATCTATGCATTGGGAAAAAACACCACTTTTTACACCATGAGAAAAAATATTCAGACAAAATTCATTAGAATTAGGAATTTTCCAGTTTTCCATTTACCATGGTGTAAGACATTTATTCTGCTGTTTAAGAGCGCAATTTCCTTTACTGTACACCATGTTTAACCACAGGAAAAACAATGTTGCTATATTTGAGAGGTTGTCCCCAATATACTCATAGTATGAGATAAAACCTAGGAAGCTTTAAACTTCTGCTTCTAATTCTTAACCATTTCAAATTTTGAAGGATCAGTGGTCACTCCATGTGTGTATACATAAGTATACATAAGTTCACATTAACCTGGCTTGAATTTTGAGACCACTTTCTCATTTTTCATCAACAGAATGGAACGTTTGGCCAAACACTAGAATATCACCCATGTAGTTGAATCATATCTTCCAAACTCGATTACTGAAAAACTGTCTTATATATTCTGTCGCTGTTCAGTTTGACTACCCAGTATCCAGATTACAAGTACAGTGGATTGAACCAGTCTATCCAGTATCCAGCTGCCAAGTATAGTGCAATGAACCAGATTACCCAATATCCAGATGTCAAGTGTAGTGCATTGAACCAGACTATCTAGATGCCAAGTATAGTGTATTGAACCAACAGGTTCACTAGAAAATATCTGACATGTAGTATTACAATCATCTAGTTGAAGAAAACACAGATCCATGTTCGATACCCGTGGTTGGCATAGCACAGATAACCCATTTTGTAGCTACAAACAAACAGACATATCGATGTTGCCCCCTTCTTCTCAATCATTAACTATAATGCTCTGTATTTTAAACAAATGTTCTATGTCAGTGCTGATAAAATGCTTGGTACTTCAAGAAAGCCTGCATGTTGCTTGTTTTATTGAAAGATGTCACCTGAGTCTACGTGATAATGGGTGGCTACTTTTCTAAGTGTTCATCTGGTCGTATGTACATACTAGTAATCCATGTCACTGTTTTGAGTCCAGATTGGCTGAAAAATTCAAAATCACGTGTTTGCATGACAGGCAACTCAAGAAACATCTAGCTATACAACCTGCTTTAATTATTTTGGTTTCATTTATCACGCTAATAACTCTTCTCTCTGAAAACTGAATAGCCATTTGTCCATAATTGCAACAAACAATAGTAAAAATTCAGTATCCAGAGCTGTAACTATCGAAACAAGTGCAGCTTGGTTTCTGGGAACAAATCAGTGTATTTCATCACCAGTTACATCACTACAACAGATAGTACCACACACTAGAGAAGTTCGTAGGACGCCATAAAACACCACTTACACAATCAAGGTACTATGGTCTTCATCTATACATGTACATTTCTCTAATTCTGGACCATGACAGGTCAGCATTGGATCGTTCAACCACAAGCTGTAGCATAGCCATACCACAGGCTATCCTGATTAATAACATCTGCAACTGATTAATTCTTAAAATATTAGTGCTTAATCTTATGTCAAAGACAATTATTTTCATCCTGCAAGAGGTAAAAGTCACACTTCTCCAATTACTTCAAGCTTATCTCCATTAATCAGAACAGAATCACCGTTGATTTCATTTGGAGTGCCTGATACATAACAAAGCTCTAGCAGTATCAATGTATACCAAAATCAACGTCATGCCCACGTATATTCACAGTCATCCACCAAGTCACGAAATACTGTCGTCTAAGAAACCTATTTTGGGGTACTTTCAGCCTCTGCTGTTGGCGTTATCTTCTTCAACAAATTGCTCCAAGTTACCATTTAAAATATTTCAACCTCAGAACATAGACATGGTTTCGCCTGTAGGCATTGCGCATCATCTGCATAAGTAGGCAAATTTTTGTGGACTTCTCCCCATATAAATTATTCTTGATCCTCTCTAGTGTAAAAGTCTGCCACATCAGTATCCAAATCATTGAGTGTCTTCTAGTTCAAATATTCGACAGCATTAAAGTGTTCCACTGTCCAAATTCAGCAATAGACATTGCGTCACCAGTCCCTGAATCCGTTTATTTCAGGTTACTATGTGTCTGAAATTCTACAAGAAATGATCCAAATTATCTTTAATAGTACCTCTGGACGTCAGTGAGATAGTTTACCATAAATCACTACCGCGGATTGTGACAGAGGATTCTTGATAGATTTTTGGCTGCCAAGAGCTAAGGCACAAACAACATAAAAAAACATTGGTTCTTTTAGTTTCTGGAGGCTCCAGCATTTGAATAAATATGTAGCTCTTTTTACAGAAGACATCTGGAAGCTTTGTCAGCCCACCTTTTTTTTGACTGGGAAGGATCTCGACGACCCAAGTGGTTTTCAATATCAGTAATAGACAAATGTACCATTTAAACTAAAGTTATATCAATATTAGCTCTTCCACACTATAATACTTGACAATAGTATATAATCAGTAATATCGCGTTCCACACATTATATCATCTGAAATAACAGTATTATAAATACTAGTTCTTCCTATACATTGTACCAATTAAACGATAGTGTTATAAATGATATATCTTTTCACACTCTATACCACTTAGCGATAGAGTGATCAATAATAGTTCCTACGAGACTATACTATCCAAACGCTAGAGTTATCAGTAATAGCTCCTTCCACACACTATATTACCTAACCAATAGTGTTATCTATAGTTGACCATTCCACACACTATATCACCTAACTAATAGTGTTATCTATAGTTGTTCATTCCACACACTATACCACCTAACCAGTAGTGTTATCTATAGTTGTTCATTCCACACACTATATCACCTAACCAATAGTGTTATCTATAGTTGTTCATTCCACACACTATATCACCTAACCAGTAGTGTTATCTATAGTTGTTCATTCCACACACTATATCACCTAACCAATAGTGTTATCAATAGTTGTTCATTCCACACACTATATCACCTAACCAGTAGTGTTATCTATAGTTGTTCATTCCACACACTATATCACATAACCAGTAATGTTATCTATAGTGTTCATTCGACACACTATATCACCTAACCAATAGTGTTATCTATAGTTGTTCATTCGACACACTATATCACCTAACCAGTAGTGTTATCTATAGTTGTTCATTCCACACACTATATCACATAACCAGTAGTGTTATCTATAGTTGTTCATTCCACACACTATATCACATAACCAGTAATGTTATCTATAGTGTTCATTCGACACACTATATCACCTAACCAATAGTGTTATCTATAGTTGTTCATTCGACACACTATATCACCTAACCAGTAGTGTTATCTATAGTTGTTCATTCCACACACTATATCACATAACCAGTAATGTTATCTATAGTGTTCATTCGACACACTATATCACCTAACCAATAGTGTTATCTATAGTTGTTCATTCCACACACTATATCACATAACCAGTAATGTTATCTATAGTGTTCATTCGACACACTATATCACCTAACCAATAGTGTTATCTATATTTGACCATTTCACACACTATATCCCATAACCAATAGTGTTATCTATAGTTGTTCATTCCACACCCTTTACCAACAAATGATAATGTTATTAGAAATAGATCTTTACACACACGCTGTACCACTTAAACATTAGTATTATCAATAATAGCTCCTTCGATAAACTAAACAACCTACAGAACAGTGTTATAAGTAATGCATCCTTAAACACACTACAATTCCTAAATGATAGTTTTATCAGTAATAACTCTTTCTACAGATTATACCACTTACAGACACTATACCACCTAAAAGACAGTATTATCAATAATAGCTCTTCTAACTATACCACCTAAACGACAGTGTTATCAATGGCAGATCTTTAAAACACTATATCACAAAACGACAGTTTTATTGGCAACAGATATCCTTCCACCACTATAATACCTAAACGATAGTTTTATCAGTAAAAGTTCCTTCCACAAAATATACTTCTCAAACTATGGTGTAAAGTAGACCACCTAAATAGCTTCTTTAAACGATAATAGTTTCTTCGTACAATTAAGCAGAAAACATTAGTATACCATCTAAATAATTATTTCATCCATAATAATTTCTTCACACAATTTACCAGTAAACATTAGTATACCATCTAAATAGCTTCTTTCATCGATAATAGTTTTTCACACTATTATCAGGAGACAGTATTATACCATACAGTATATCACGAAATAGTTTTTCATTGAAATTTTTTTCATAGAATTATCAAGAAAACAGTAATATACTATTTAGTATACCACATAAATAATGTTTTTCACCGACAACAATTTCTTCGCATAATTAACCGGAAAACAGTAATATGCTATACAGTGTACCACCTAAATAAAGCAGTATACCATATAACTAACATATTTACTTGATAATAGCTTCTATCTTACATTTTACTCGACTTGGGAGGGGTTATTACGCTATATTAAAACGATTTTTAAAATTCAAATGAGTAAGACACGAGATGATCACAGACGATATAAAGGCGGGGGGGGGGCAGGAGGGACGGAATGTAAGAGAACTAAATTTTCACGTTTTTTTTTGGCGTTTTTAGGTAGAGTGATGCCACCAAAGGTCAGTTGTTTTTAGAAAGGATATGCGACAACTTTTCCCGACGCAAAACATTCATATCATGAAGACATGTTCCCATCAGAAATTTAGAATTTCCAAGTCGGGGATATGGATCAACTTGAAGACCCAGGACTATTTAATAAGAGACCTGAAAAAAAGTCCTACTCCGGGCGTGGTAAGTAAAGTGCAGTTTCTTGCAACAGGTGAAAACTTACGTACACAAATATCAATCGGAAAAAACCGTCTTCATGTTCTAGAAAACAATAGTAAGATAAATAAAAAGATGTCCGTCTGAGATGAAGCAAATGGTTCGTTTCGTTCGTTTATTTGTTATTAACCTTAAAGCTACACGATGGGCTATCTGTGCTGTACCCACCACGAATATCGAAGCTCGGTTTTAACGTTATAAGCCCCCAGATTTAACGCTGAGCCATATGGCTTATGAAAAGCAAGACTCCAAAGCCGTTTTATTATAGCTTACTCGACTTTTGTATAACGTTGGTAACATATTTTATAACATTTATTGTAGTATTATCTTTGATGACTGTCATGTACAAAACAGTCCTTATCCAATGACTGTCTTACAGGTGGTAGCTCCTCTGTTTTATTACCTCTAATAGGAGTATAATGTAACCAGTACTTCGTTTTTATGGCTACCACGTAGGAGGCTTTCTCTTTATTTGACTTATTACATAAAAGTGCTTGACTTTTACCTCATAAGATTGAATACTCGCTATCAATGGTTACCAAGTGAAGGACAAGTTCAAATTAATATGACGTAGGAACCTTACTTTTACCAAATCCCATAGTATGACACTGTACATTACACCATTTCATGCTTATCAACTTTAATCCATATAGGTATTCATACAATTAAAGGATTTGCCACTTGTTTTGATGTTTTTAAGGTTTTTTATATTCTCCACGTAATGATTTGTTCACTCGTGAAGAATTCCGTTGATTAAGCAATTTAAAGCAGCTTCTAGCTTGTCCTGCTAGTTGTGGCTTATTGATTCAGATCACGCAGGTAAGTCCGTCAGGGTGTTTTAGAATTGATAGCTCTTATTATGTTTAATGTTGCCGCTAACGTAAATTATCCGTGGAAGATTTGATTCTGTTGACAATCAGCATTCTTCTCCCATATCAGTACTGGTTTATTCGCTTCAGGAAGGTATAATTGCAATGTTTTGAAAGCAAAGAAAAGTGTGTATACCAGACGTTAACTACAGGGTCAGCAGTTTGGTTTTAATTGTCTGAACACGGAACACAGGATTATGTTTAGATATCTGTTTTACTTTTAAACTTTCCAGACCATCGCTCGAATGGTTTTAACAACTTTATGAAGGCGCCTATTACTGATGTAACTCTGGAAATATAATTGTACCATCCAATTATATAAGTGTGTAGATGTTTCACTATTAGATGTGGACTACGAACCATCAGTAGAGTATATAAAATTGAAGGGAGGAGTCGTCACGTGAACCTCTATCTTCTATCTTGTCGGATAGGATACTCCCCTCCATAGCCCCCCCCCCCCGCTCCACTATTCCACGCACATAAACTATATATATATATATAAAAACATGAATAGCTTTACAGCATTAAATATTAGCACTTCCCTTTCACGAGCGGCTGGAATATGATCTGAGTTTCCTCTTTTTTTTTCTTTTGTACAGCTGAAATTGAGACCCTGAAACACTTTCTCAACAGCGCTGACAATTCGTTATTTTGACAGCGTGCTATTAGACTGGTTAATAATTACACTATTTGCCGGAACTGACATGGGAACAAAATTGTCGAGGTTTTCA
Source organism: Limulus polyphemus (assembly GCF_000517525.1). Taxonomy (NCBI): domain Eukaryota; kingdom Metazoa; phylum Arthropoda; class Merostomata; order Xiphosura; family Limulidae; genus Limulus; species Limulus polyphemus. The sequence goes on along the minus strand of NW_013666358.1, from coordinate 80,702 downwards.
TTCACAAGCAACTAAGGTACATAACAACCCCAGGTTGAAAAATAGTGTGAGTGGTGATGAATTAGAAATAGCTTTGTCACTGTGAGTTTAGTAGATCCAAACAAATTACTTCTTCTTTTTAATATCTTTCTCGACCGTCTAACGTGTAAAATAAATCATTCGTTTTTGTTTTTACTGGTTGTTGGACGAAAACGTTAACTTGAAATAAAAACAATTTGGTACCACTCGTTAGCACGTTTTTATATCTGAATAGTCAGGCCTCTCAAACATTTACCTAATGTCTTACGAAACTTGAGTAAAATACTATGTTTGAGTACACATAAAAAATGTTCCTGTAATATAATACTTTACACAAAATACGCATCAAGCTTCAAATAAAGTCATCAAACTAATGATTTTTATACTAAGACTTACAGCCCCTTTAAAAACGCATGCATCTACGACCACAAAGAAAATGTTCTATTAATATACTGAGCAGCTTCGTTAAACCTAATGATTTACAGTTCTAGGTTTATAAAAATCTATATCGGATCCGCAGACTTGTGACCTTTCCAGATGTTTAACACTTCCCAAATGCGTTATTTTCAGCTTTATTTTCGGTCTTACCATATTACCAGTTACAATATTCAGAGAGAAATATCACTAACTGGGGAAAAAAAGTCAGACAAGCAATGGAGGCACATTGTGAAAATTTTGGTCTATTCTTAAGCGCAAAGCTAATGGGCTATCTGTGTACTGCCCACCACGGGCATCGAAACTTTGAGCTACTGGCGTGCAAAGCAATTAGCACAGAGCATGTAATTGATATATACAAGCTTTCTGATTTATCTCAAACTGTAATGTCCGTCCAGCGTCATTAATGTTCGCATATCAATATAGTTAAGATAGAATTCAGTTACGTCTAGAACAACTGCGACGCCTCTGGTTTATATATTATCTTAATTATTATAACGCAAACCTATACTTTTTAACGGTATGTATTTTTTCAAATCTTAAACTTTCAGTCCTAAACGTGATTAAAAAAAAATCTGCGTTAGACTAGATACGGCTCAGCGGCAAGTCGGAGAGCTCATCGATGGTTCTTTGAGTTAGCCGTCCCTAAGTTTGAAGCGATAAACTAAATGAAAGGCAACTAGTCAACACCACTAACCCATAAGCTATTCTTTACCAACTAATAGTTGGATTGACTCTCACATTATAACGCTCTCACGGCTGAAAGGGCGAGCATGTTCGACGACGGGACTCGATTTCATAACCATCGGATTGTGAATAGATTGCCCTAACTACAAGGCGATGCCAGATCTCAACAATTCATTATAGCACTGCAAGACATAAAAACTTAAATATATACTTATAAAGACTGTTTGTTTCGGATATTTCGGCAAAACTATTTAAGGCTACTTGCGATAACTGTCCTCAATTTTGAAGTGATAGACTATAGGGACAGCAGCTAATCAACAGCACCTACCGCGAATTATAATCGAATAGTGAGATTTAATCCTCACTGTTATAACAGGACTGTGGCCCCAAACTGCGGAGCGCGATTTTGCGGCAACTTAATCAAGAATTTTATTCATGTTCATAGCTTTTACATTACTCTGATTTTGCGTTTAACCCATTTGATTTCCCGTGATGCGTTAGTGGTAGGTATACGGACATATAACGCTAAATTCCAGGGTTCGATTCCTCCAATAAAATAATAATAACTACCTAATTTTGGAATCATTACATTAAGAGAAATGCGAATTTTTAGTTATTTTTATTATAATTAATAAAAAACAAGCTTTAACTTACAAATGTTAACAGCTGAAGTTATAGTAGATTGGTAAAATGGCTTTAATAGTTACTATATAAGAAACAAAGAAAAAATATTAAAACATGAACCCCCCACGCTACTGGTATTGCAACATCAAAACTTGTTAATCTCTTGACAGCCTGTATATCATGCTGTGTAGTTTATACACTCGTACATTAATCAAAAGCAGGTGAACATTAAACAAAATTAGTATACTGCTTTAGGGCAATTAACTTTTGGACCACCCTGTATATTAAATGTAACGTGTATACTTTATCGTCATTATGTTATAAATATATAGATCTATGACCTAAGACAAAAGTGCTGCATGAAAAAATAAAAGATAGTTACAGGCCATACTTGGATACAAACTAATGCGGAATAGTAAAGTACGAGTATCATAGTAAGATATATACATATCTAGAAAAGTAGGGCCCACACGACGGTGGATAGACACTGTTTATCAAATTAACCTTTATTTACAAGTTTGGGATGTAAAATACGCCATAATGAAAAAATAAATTAAAATCAAGATAAAAGTTTGATGCTAATCCCAAAGTTCAAAGGTCTGAAATTACCATCTGCACCCATATGTAGGGTGTTAATTACCCTTGATGAGACGAAAAATGAGAGAAAAATTAAGATAACAAATGAACGACACGACCAGCTAATAAAAACAGATGATCAATGTAGCATAAGTAAAAGGGTTCGGATCCCCGTCCCACTAAACATGCTCGCCCTTTCAGCCGTGGGGGCGTTATAATGTTACAGTCAATCCCATTATTCGTTGGTAAAAGAGTAGCCCAAGAGTTGGCGGTGGGTGATGATGACTAGCTGCCTTCCCTCTGGTCTTACACTGCTAAATTAGGGACGGCTAGCGCAGATAGCCCTCGTGTAGCTTTTCGCGAAATTCAAAAACAAACAGACATAAGTAAAAAGTATATCCTGATTTTAGCTCTCCACCCCTCCTGCTATAGTATTACATACCTATATGAACACGACAGTGAAACGGAAGATGTCATTTATGCTTTAAATTTTGATTAATAGTAATTTCCCTTGATCTCCTTCTACGTTTATGCATGTATGGCGAGGGGGTCTAATGATTAGCCCTTTTCCTTGGTCAAGATGGTAAACTTAGCCTTTACTATCTTTGATAATATGATGTCGGACCTCACAGTTCATTCTAAATTCGCCAACAGAGTTGTTATATTACACCATTTTATTATTATTGAAATATAAGTAGAACAAAAACAAAGATAATTCAAAATTAATGAAATTTGATAATCCGAATATCTTCAGGAGGTAGATTTTCCGAAAGCTTATTGTTTATCAAGATTTCCTAATAAGCTATTATTATTCTATATCGATTATTATTCGAAATTAGTTTGCTCAATTGAGTGGACAAATCATTTACCACTGATTGTATTTTTAGTTATTTTCTTACTTAATTTAGGTTTTGTTTATCCAGGATGTTCCAAGTTTCTTTTTTTTATCAGTCAAAACCTAAATATTTTCATCATAATTATTAACTTAGTGTTTGTTTCACAAAGGGCTATCTGCACATAGTTGTCTCTAATTTGGAGCCAAGTGATTCGAGGAGAGGCAGCTAGTCAACAGCACCCCATCTCATTGGCCTCTTTTATCTGACTGAATAGTGGGATTTGACCGTCACTCTTATTCAATGAGTCGAAACTGGTCGAGAAGTTAACGTGCCGGACTAAAGAGATGTGGTTTCGTGGTTCGATCACGTGCCGTTAAGCAAAAAAATGAAAATAAAAAATCGCACCCCGCACATTGGGGCTGTGGGTGCGTTATAAGAGTGAAGGTCAAATTCCATTATTCGGACTGATGAGAGTAGCTCAAGAGTTGTTGGTGGATGATGTTGATTTCAAAATACGGTACAGTTAGCGAATTCTCATGTAATTTTGCATGAACTTTAGTAAACAAACACTGTTATAGCGCATCCATGGTCCGAAGCTGCAAAACATGTTTCTGGACAACGGGACGCAAACCATGAATTCTTGGATTTTTAGTCTGGACAAGCTAAGTACTAGGTTACGCCCGTTCCCATAATCATGAATATTATTATGATTTTGCTAAAAATATTATGGTGAATGCCATGTTTGTTTATATATTTGGATGTTGTTATATTATTAATGGTTGTCAGGGCGATTTCTGGGTTTGTGTATTCATTATGGCGATCTGAGGGACAATTCCCTATTTTTGTTTTGTTTCATTTTGTCTGAATATGTGAATCACATGAAATTAAATAATTATTTGGAAGTTTTCAATTAGTCAAAACTATTTACATTTTGACAGTTATAACTAGAAATTATTTTTCTGTCTTTTTAAGCCATAATCAAGCTTATTCTTTGGTGCCAAAACCAGTGGGGCATCTGTCCCACCAATAATTTGGCTGGTGTCTAAGTCTTCTTTTGAATATTTTTGTCAGGAAACGATGTTATGCCCCATCACAGGCCTGGAATGGCCTGGTGGTTTGGACGTTCGACTCGCAATCTTAGGGTCACGGGTTCGAATCCCTGTCACCGAACATGCTCTTCCTTTAGAATTGCTGTTAAGGCCAGCCACCCGAGTGTAAAAATTCTTGGCTAATACAAAATGCCCGAGCGGCCGACCCCAAAACAAGATGGGATAAAGGTGGAATAAAGAAAAATACATTATGCACCATCGATATTACGTGCTACTGTTAGATTAGATTAACGTCAAGCGATGGCTCCAGGCTGGTCCTTGCTAATTTATATATATTGTGCGCGTTCAAGGTAGGCCAAATGCTGCATACACAACTACGTACTTGGTAGGCCTATAAGCTGAAACGTATTTATAATATATAAATACAGAGCGCAAATCGTCTCCTAACCTTCCCGTGTTTTCGTTGATCGGCAGCAATCTGCACTAAACGCTTGTAAGCTGAATCATTTTGTAGTTTATTTTCTCGGCGTGTTTGTTGCCATTTGTATCGGAAGTGGTAAGACAACACGCATGCGCAGTGAAACACTGACTTCAGATATGTAGTAGCAGACTTTCAGCATTGAAGTAGGGCTACCAAATTTTTCGTTGTGGTAGCCGTGTCGTCTACCTCCTAAAATGAGTGAGAAAAAAAGCTTAATAGTTAATCTATGACCCTATTTTCATTTTAAATCATAGATAATATTCAGCGTTAAACTGGTACACAATTAAAAACATTTTATTTAGGCCTATCTATGGCCTTCAAAAAAGTTGGCGACTCTACATGTTTCGACGTTACAACGTCATCCTCAGGGAACGTTTTCATTTTATTTTGGTTCCCTGTCACACCAATTTAAATTATATTCTGGCGCCCATACCGTTTTAACAATATTTCCTCTAAAGTTTGAAAATCAGGTAAATTTATGCTCCTTGTAATAACCGATTGGTTACAGACCTGGTATTAAATTCAAAGTTCAGAATGCTATTCTGTAAATATCACATTAAACGTATGAATATATTTATTGTTACGCCTCCGTTCGTTAGTTAATTTTCCGTAAAAATTCTTTCAGATGAAACTTTAGCGACACAAGTCCTTTCTTAAATAAAACTGGTTTATTCTTTCTGAATACAGCTTTGCAATACACTTAATTTCCAACAATAACAAACGCTATAATTTACAACGAACGTCTCATGTGCTCGGTCAACAGTACGTTTCTCTCTGTCCGCAGTTCAATTACTCATTGTTGCCGTCACGTCTTGACCGTCTTATATGTACAAGAATACCGAAATCTAGTAAACGCTCGAGCATTCACGAACCTTCGAGAATATGAGGTGTTACTAGCGTCACGTGACCTCCGCTGTCGTAACAATATATATATATATTCAGGCCGTTATAACTGTTTTGAAATTATAATCCGAAAAGATAACACCCTAAAGTCAATTTCCTCTAAATGCACGATCTATAAATATTTGCTTAAAATACCAGCTTGTCGCATACCTTAAAGTATGTTTATGAGATGGAAAGAAGTAGATACGTTGGTAAGTGGGTGAGAATAAGGTATTCGGGTCATTAGGCTTTCTATGGTTTTAATCCTTAATGTGTGAGGAAAGTGTATTTCAGTAATCTAGTTACCACCTTCTGAAAACAGTTTTTTATTAGTATTTGACAGAAAGTAAAATACAGTAGTTTCTTTTTTTACCTATATTTTCTCAGTAATGATTTTGAAAATAACTCAGAGGTAAAGATTCTGTTTCATTATATTGTATAACTATCGTTTGTTTGTGCTGTAGCATACCGAACTTGAACAAAGCAGGAGTTGGCAGTTTTTTTTGTTTTTGTTTTGTTTTTTGTGCTTACATGAAAATATCTGAAAAGAGTTAAATTAAACCTGGAACAATCAACTGACGGGTGGTTTTCTTGTCTCAGTAAAGTCTTTGACAAATGTTTAATAAATGTTAAAGTGTGTGGCCTTCTGCGTTTAATATATTAGAGCTTAGTGGCATAACTATGCCAAGATGACTACTCACATCTTATTAAGGAAAGAGGGGGAATAAATATATACACAATGAACTTGATGTATGAAAATAGGTCACGCCAAGGTAACGTTCTTACTGATACCAATTTAATCTACGAACCGAATCAAACCTTCTACATACGTTCTTGATGTTAGCAAAAACACGTAGGTTCAAGAAATCAATGTAACACATAAATACGATACCTTATAACCTGAGTGGTTTCGAAAGGTGGATCTCTCTTCTTCAGGGGCAAACTGGGAATGTTTTCTACATACGTTCTATTAGTTCAGAAAATTAAAATTTACAGCTAGTAAGTAAACATTAATTAAGAGACATATTTCTTTGAAAACCGAAAATATGAGGCAGTATGCCTTTACATTGTGTTTATAATGTGAAACCTCCAATAGTCACAAAAGAAAATTTTTGTTTCATGCATTCTCTTATATATATATTATAAAAAACCGAAAAATAAGCTGTCGTTTCTCTGCAAAAATCGAGATGATTCTAGAGCTATAATCCTCCTGGTGGCTCAGCGTTAAGTATGAGGGCTTATAACGCTAGGTATCTGCTGTTGTTTTTCCGATACCCACAGTGGACACGGCACAAGATAGCCCATTGTGTAGCTTTGTACTTAACAACAAATACACAAATAAGCTTCAGGTAGACAGAGTGGAGTTCCAAGATGGCTTCAAAACTTGATCGGCAGCTGAAGAGGTTGTAACCCATTTGTTTTCGAAAAGAAATATTCATATAATGTGATTATTAACCAATACAAAGAACACACATTTTCAAGGAATAGAGTATTTAATATTTTTCATGAAAACTGGAAAAAAATCTTTATGAAAACAACAACAAAAACACACATCGCAAGCAAAGTGTGTAGCACAGTGAAGGTCTCCCAAACCACACTCCAAGCCAATTAGGAACTTTATCTTCATCTATCAACACAAAATACCGTTATGATAGAACTCGACATATCCTGGTACCGTTAACAAGTAAACAAATAAGGATTTGAATGTAACGAAGGTTTACAAACCAAGCGTTCACAAGCTTCTGGACACACCTCGAAATCAATCGCCGTTTTCATGAATGAAGATGACCGAAAAATGTGGGATCACAGTAGTTCTATTCTATTATTGCTTATCAAGTTCCCTGATGCATTTCTGACAGACGACCGAAAAATGTGGGATCACAGTAGTTCTATTCTATTATTGCTTACCAAGTTCCCTGATGCATTTCTGACAGACGTTTGTATCTTCAGACGATCTGATTAAACGTGCGTTTGAAACTGTAAATCAAAAACTTAGTAGGCTTACGGGAAAGCTTCTCAAGTGAAATAGGATAACACTGGTATAATTTTTATGTCGAAGAAGCTTGGTAACATGCAAACATTGCTACGGAGCCATTGTTAAAGAGCAGGGAATTAGACAGCATGTCGAATTTTAATATCGCTTTCACAAAGTGAAAATCATCTTCTGTGTATCTTAATTTTTACTTAAGCTCGCAAAATGCTGTATTTTCAACATGATGTATGCACTGGTCAAAGTTTTTCTTTTATAAGAGTAGCCAGTAGTCTTGTAGAAAACCTTTATAGAAGCAATGCGATGGACGATCTTATATGTTTGACCCACATTGTATAATGATTTTCAATGGACCAGTTTCTAGTAGAATCTCTCATATCTAGATCATTTTTAGACCATACTAGCATGTAAATACAGATTTACAGCAGCTTTAATAAAACACAAATTGTATTTCTAAAGCTACACTTTTCATGATAAATTTGTTTATGCCAATGACTAACTCTGTGACTGATGTTGGCGGGTTTCGTTTTAGGATCTCGGCTAGCCTGAAGCCCAGCTGCTACCGCTGGCTAAACGGTTAACTAAACATCGGCTTACAACGTGACGAGGTGATTACCTAAATAACCTCCTGTGACGTAAAATAAGGTCAGTAGATGCCTCTAAGTCATGAATATCATACTTAAGTCTTAGAGATAGAAAAATTACTACATAGATGCGTCTTAGCAAGAACAAAAATCGGAATTATATCAGCTTAGATTGTAAAATTAGGGCTAAAACTAGCATCAACTGGAGAGATAAACACGAATAAAATATTACAACCGAAGAACATGTGAAAAATAAACATGAATATTAAAATTTTACATCACTGATAAGCTACTGCAGATGTGCTTAAAACTGCACTATAGTCTTAAACTATAAATCGTAAATTCACATTAATGAAATGGCATTCGTAAATAAAGAGTTCGATTTGCAGCAAATTTATTTAATGACAAGAATAATAGGTTTAGCTCAATCCATCTTAGAAAAAGAATTAAAAGTGTTTGTAAAGGTAATGAGTACAATAGAATCAAATCAAATACACGTTGTGAAACCATTAAATAGTAACTGTCAGGCTATTAAATATTCAAGAATTATCTATTTATATTGTGAGTTTCTTAAACTGTGTTGGTTTTCACTTATCTTATTCCCCGCCGTCTTCCCTTCACTTACCTTCCCTCTCTCCGGGAGGTCGAAGAGAAGACAGCAAGTACGGCAAAACAGGGTATCATAATGGAGGGAGGGGACAACAACCGACTTTGTAAGCCATCAAATTCGGGGAAATTTCTTAGTTTTTCTCACGACAGAAACCTACCATCAGCCATTTATCTGCACGCAAAGGCAGCTGATTTGCATCCAAAACAATCGAGATGGAAGTAGCAGTGGATACAGGTGGTAGTTTTCGGGATTATTACCATTACCACTAGTGTTTTTACGGTGAGTTAGCAAGTTTTCCCACTTATTTCCAACATTAATCATACAGCCGTAGAAGTAAGAATTCCAGCAAATTAAGCACTATGCCTTAATCGTAATATATATATAGGTAGTATTTGCGCCAAACATTCAGCGAAGTAACAAATACACAAGCTTATATAATTCTAAAACAGTTCATTCAACTTACTACAAGCATAAAATGATAGAAATTACCAAATAAATAGAGAAAAGGCTTAATTATTTTGAGGTCTTCTGTCTCCCATAAACAATTGCTAAATACGTCATGCTTGGCGTCTACAGTTTTTTATCAGATGAATACAAATTCATTAATTGAAGATTTATCTGTGATTCCATGGTTCTTCTTTTTTCCAGTTTTTATTACGCAAATAAATAGATCATTTATACCACCCAGTACATTTATTTGTGTTATTTTTGCATAGTAGCTAGTAGATTAAATATTTCGAAGTAATATTTTAAATTAATGTTATGGAATGAAAAAATATAAAACAATAGCAGCATAGATAATTACAAACTTAAGTCTGAGATTAATTTAATACATTTTATCAATCTATTTAGCGCAAATTTACAGATATCTTTACAAGCTACGCTACAAGATATTTTAATTTCACTCTTTTTTTTTTTTAGAAATTCTCCAGTAATAAAAATTGAAAACCTATTGATCATCCTAAATACACTTCAGAATTAAACGGTCGTTTACCAAAAATGTGTTAAATATATAAAAAAGAAGTTATAGTAATTTCAAAGACCTTCAAAGGAAGTAAGTAAATCATCCTGTAAGAAAAATGCGAACAAAGTCGTTCCTTTTTCCAGTGTTGAAATGTGTGTTTATATATTTATGTTTTATCACATTTAATTGTATGCTTTATTGGGTTTCGACTGCTGATAGTTTTGTTATTATTGTCTCCCAAAGAAACTGTCACGGAATTGTCATGGGAACAGTTCAACAATAAAATATCTTTTATTGTCATGTGGAATTCTGACTAATAATAGCGAGCTTTCTTTCGCTTCTACAACACTAGTTTTTTACTTAATATTCCAAACTATCTATATTAAAGCAAACTAAAATATATATCACATATTCAAAACCTCTTTATGCTTTTTATTTAACTCAAGTATGCTTGTTGTTTTGTTCTAATATGCTCTATATATAAAGCAAGCAACGGTTTCAGTATCAACAAATTCTTGCTTGCCAGAAACGTACAAATAAACAAAAAACGACCAGTAGTTAAATAATCCACGTTTCACTTACTTTGAAAAGTATCATGATAAACATAATTCAATCGTTTTAAATGGAAATTGCATTCACTGAGTTCGTTATACGTTTCAGTCTTGATAAAGAAATATGCCAGTAAAGTGGGGAAATTTTATTGCTTTTACAGTTAAGTGTTTAATAACTGGTACACATAGACTTATAAATACATCTTAGGTGGTTGCTTCAGGCGACAACTACCTCTTGTGGTTTAACTTTTAAATAACTTCAACTGAAGGTGTAGGGATCGAGCATTGTTGGTGGTTAAGTGTGCCTAGACTGTATCACAAAATCATCTTTCGCATTTTGGAATCGTGAGTTCTCTATAAAAGTAACAGTCAGATCCTACTATTCGGTTACAGTAGACCAAGAGTTAGCGATGGATGCTGTTGGCTAGCTGCCTACTCTCTTCTGTTAGAGATGGCTAGCGCAGTTAGACCTTTTGTAGCTTTGCGGTAATATCCAAAATACCAATCTGCCGAGTTGGTATTTTCCATATTGAGTACTAGCGCCATCTCTCGAAACTTACGTAAGGTATGAGAATTAAAGTTCAGAAAAATCATTAATTATATTTTAGCTGTTTAGCAAGGCATTGATGTACTAATATCTCACTAAGATAATTGCCTCAGAGAACGTATTTAAACAAATGATTGGACTTATGTTTTTATACATTTTATTTGTGTTACCGAAACTAAACCACATTTTATTTAAATATTACCTTATTGAACATTTTTCAGAGCTGTTTAATACAACAAACTTCTAAACCTATCAATTCTTATTGTATCCATGAGTTTACGTGAGTCATATGAATAACTAAAACCATAGTATCAATATATTTACTGGATGTGACGAAGGTTTCAACGGGGGTTTTGATAATAATTTAATTTATTATACAAAGCTTATCTAGAGTTATAATTAAATACTTTAAACATATTTTTATTTCAGGCATTGTCTTTATTTAAGCCAACCACATTCTATTATGTTACTACATACGAAGAATGACACGTATCCCTGTTTAAGTATACATATACATTACCAGCATTTATATATATATATATATAACACAACAAATGCCTTCGCACGTAAACTATTCGTATTTATTAACAGTATTTCGATTTTTTTGTGCTACTTGAAAATACATCCACCCCTACAAATTTTAACTGATGAAAATGAAATGGAACAAACGTCTTTCTCATAAAATGATTTTCATTAAAGAGTTAATGATACCTGAAATAGGAAAATTGTCAACTTTTTAACAATTATGAAGCCTTTTACTATTAAACATCGATGTAAAATTGGATCTACTGAACTGTTGCAAAGTTATTCAGATTGTAACCTTAAGGCAGGGGTATAGTCAATTGCGGAGCGGGTATAACTACCACCCTCTGTATTCTAAAAAGTCCACTATCTTCTGTTTTTTCTCTAATAATTGTTTAAATTGTTTGTGTAGAAAAAATACACATTTATTTTATATATATTTTTAGAAAAGGAATTTTTTCCCTCACTCTGTCCAGCTGGTTATTGGTTATGCAGTAGACTCTATGGATGTAAAATTTGAAGTAAAACAACCAACGAAGTTACTTACGGTTAAGAAATATTATACAGACAGAATACAGATCATTAACTAAAGTTAAAGTTAAATCCTTTCTGAGTATTAGAGACAAATAGAGCCGTATGAGAATTGTGGGTAAATACACAGCAGTGTAAAACATTAACGATAAAGAAATTACTATAACAGCAAATGTTCAATTCGAAACTCGTTCATCGCTTCTTCTGATATCGGAACTATAAACCTATATTTCTGCTAACTAGAAAATTTAAATCACTCATTAACAATGGCATTGTATATGACGTATTTCGGAAGCCTTTGGCTCATTCCAAAAATGTGCACTTTTCCTACGTGATAATAAGTGTTACCAGCATGTACTCCACTACTACGTTTCAAGTTAGGAGAACATTAAGTTACAATCTTTAATTGTTAAAAGTCTTCAACTTAAAGTTTATCTTTCTCCATTTGTTGCTGTGCGTACAGTCTTTATTTTATTTTGCAGAAGTTAAGAAACCGTAGTTACCATTCTGTATTGTAAGGTTGGATATAAATATGTTTCATTTTACTCGTGGCATTATTTAGTCAGTAATACGACTTTTAAATATAATAGCTTTAGTTACGATAAAAACTTTCGTAATTACTTTATTGGAAATCATTTAGTTATTGAATCACTTACTGAAATTAGTCCACAGGTGGCTCAGCAGTAAGCCTAAAGAGCTTATAACACTAAAAATAGGGGTTCAATACCTGCAATAAGTGCAGTGCAGATAGTCCATTGTGTAGGCTTGCAGCAAAACAAATAAACACCGACTCTGTTATGCCATAATAAAACCAATGTTATCTTCTGGTATTTTTAACTCATAAAACCATATAAAGTTGACTGTTTGACTTATAACACTTTATACACATAATTTAGGTCTAATAGGTAAAATAAAATATTTAGCTTTATCACTTTGTTTTCTAGAATTTAGTAGTTTAGTTAATATTTCATTGAAATTAATTAAAACAACCTAACTTTCGCATCATTCTCTTTTAAAGCCTCATAATTTTGCAATAATTCTATTATAATTCATAAAAGTATAAACCTACAAAGTTGACGCTTTTTCCTCCAAGATTTTTGAAATTATCCTGAATTGCTTTAAAACATAAAATTAAATCACTCAGCTTTTCATTTGTAATCTAGCTAATTATTAGCACCATTGTGTTATATAATCAACTGTGTATATCGGTGCTATATTCCAATTTGTCGAAACACCTGAAGTTGACACGTTAATTGTATAGTAGTATTAGTAGATGATTTAAGTGTTAAGTTGAATTTTCTAAATGAAACATTTTAAGTTGACAATTGAGTAATACTTCATATTTCAGCAAACTTTGAATATTACTACTCTTGCAAATAAATTAAAAAATATGTTGTTTATCTTCTAGGACTTGTTGATTTAGAACCACTTGTTTCATTTTAAACACAACTATTGGTATAGTTGAGCTATGGCTTTGAATTATACCTAGAAGATCAAATTGTAGTTTGCAGTTTTCCCCATATCGTTGTTATGAAATTGCCTCACCGAATATAACAAAATACATAATGACATATGGTAAAATCGCAGTAAACTATCCGATATTTATGTGTTATAGTGCAAAATTGGATTTTGTTTCGTTATTGGAACTTCATGATTAATACAGAATTGAGGGAAAAAGACAAATGTGCGTTTCACAAATATATCGTTTATTCACGACCATGGTTTCGTCAGTTAAGGCATCATCAGTAAAGATCTTAACAGACAAAACCATGATCGTGAATAAATGATGTATTTGTGAATCGCACAGTTGTCTTTTTTCCTCAATTCTGTAATTATGGAGTTTCACCAAGTACTGACGGTTTAAAGTTTTTGTTTGTTTATTTGAAATTAAGCACAAAGCTACACAATAGGCTATATGTGCTCTGCCTACCACGGGTATCGAAGCCTGGTTTCTAGCGTCGTAAGTCCACAAACATTCCGATTTTAAGTATCCTAATTAATAAATGTTTAATAACATATTTCTGTTTGAATATCATTTACCTATTGGATTACTCAAAAAATAATGTACTGCAAGTGAACGCAATCATTAAAATTGACAACTAAGTGCGTTCCTTTTTCCTTATCTGACTAATATCAACAATTTCTGTTTGTTAAATTTGACGCAAAAACAAATTTTGTCAAAGGTATCACTATGACTATTCGATCTTACACACTTCTCGTTTTAATATTTATGTCTAAACCAACCCTTTTGTGACGTAACTGGTGCTATGCACCTCCTTCTAGTGCCTACTTATTTTATATCATAAATTAATAATAAGCTGATTCTCTAACTTGGAGTGTATATATATAACTGTGTGTATGTATGTATATATATATATATATGTATATAAACAAAACAAAACAACATTATAATGAGACCACACACACACAGATAGATATAGATTGATAGATATACACACGCATATAATATATGTATTATATATATATATATACTTTGTAAAGATTTGCAAAACATTTTAACTCAAAGATACAAGAAGTGATTTTTGTTTGGAATTTGGGTTTTACTGTCTTCACTGCAACTCTTGTGTGAAGATCTAAGTTCCATGTAATGGTTGAAACTAGATATGATAGAATAAAAAGATCTGCTTTGATCACACAGTCTTACTTAAACACAGAAATTAACAGTACTGATACTCGCTGGCAAAAATCCTGAACAAAATCTTTCATGACACTTCAAGAGCTTTAAGCATGATGGCTTGAAGTAGGAATTTCATAAGTCTTCTTGCATTATTGACGATGATAACGATTGCTCGTGAACACCGGTAATTTTTGAGTGATTATACACTCAAGTAAGATAAGAATAAGTTACTCCACCATTTTGGCGTTCATATGACAGGCACGACCAACAGAGAAAATTGAATATTCAGGCTTCATCTCAAGCACGCCCTCTGGTTTGACAAAAGTAAATAAATTGTACCCTGAACGCTGACAACCACTGATTTATCCAGCAACGTCATCAAAACTCTCGATCACGACTACTGCTGTGGGCAGATTGATCGTAGCACGGACACTGGCAACCTTCAACCACACTTCCCTCAGACCCGCTAAGCCTTTCGTCGACGCCATGCTCAAATTACGCTAGGGGGCGGGTTCCAACGCGTAAGCCTAAGACAAACACTGTTTTGACCTCGGAAACAAACAAGATCTACTCCCTTATTAGGCCTCCCAGTCTCACAAAATGTTGTCCATAATAACACTAATTAAATTCTCTTGTTTCATCACGGCGTGCTTTTCCTAACGAGCTAATAGCGAACCCTAGTGCCTAACCCACGATCTGAAGAACTTTAGGAACACAGTATCAGGACGAGAAAATGATACCTTTTGCTGAAAGAACCAGCAAAGAACAAGTTTGAACAATTAGCCTATCTAACTCTCATCGTTTACTTCCTGATGTTAAGGGCTGATAAGAAGAAAATGTGGTATTATTATTGAAAATGGCCAGTCTCAAACCCATCTTACGCCCTCTTTTGAGTATTTGAATAAGGGCAAACTGCGCATGTAGAGCGGGCTACAAGGTTAACCCAATGACAAACTAATTCTAATCAATTTATTAAGTATATTTGTATGTCGACGCTGCCTCGTGTATTAAATCAAACCTGGAAAATGACATGGTTGGTATTTTTAAAACTTGACTCAAAGAAAGATTGTTAGAAAAATCATTAAAATAACACGTAATTTTTTGAACAAATTTTATGTTTGCTTGATAAGTTTTCTCTACAAACTGATACTTTGAAAGTCAAGCATTCACATAAAATGTTACATTTGAATTCAGATATCATTAAAATTATTATACAGTACTATTTTAATACTGAGTTAAATGTGAAGTAGAAAAAGTGTTTTTTTGTTTGTTTTGAAGTTCGCGCAAAGCTACACGAGGGCTATCTGCGCTAGCCGTCTTTAATTTAGCAGCGAAAGATTAGAGGGAAAGCGGCTAATCATCACCACCCACCGCCAACTCTTGGGCTACTCTCTTTTACCAACGAATAGTATGATTGAGTGTCACATTATAACGCCCCACGGCTGAAAGGGCGGGCATATTTGGTGGGGCGGAGATCCCGCGACCCTCAATAAGAAAGTGAAATAAATATCATGATCAATTGAAAATATGAAAATTTCGTTCGATAGCTCAGTTTAAAATGCATTACGAAGAGCAAAAACAAGTAGAATTGGTAACGTTTTCTTGAGATAGAACGTAAGCGAAGTTGACATAATTAGAAAGATGTTTTGATACAATATTTTAAAATAGTAACAAACACAACAACATTGTACTGGGTACTCAAGGATAGATTGTTTATTCTAAAGACATTTTAAAATACGTCCAACACTCTAATCTGCGTTTAAACAGAAGCTCTACAAGTTCACAAAGTTCGTTATTACTCCTGTAAGGCCCGGCATAGCCAAGTGGTTAGGGAGCTCGACACGCAATCTGAGGGTCGCGGGTTCGAATCCCCGTTTTACCAAACATGCTCGCCCTTTCAGCCGTGGGGGCGTTATAATGTGACGGCCAATCCCACTATTCGTTGGTAAAAGAGTAGCCCAAGAGTTGGCGGTGGGTGGTTATGACTAGCTGCCTTCCCTCTTGTCTTACACTGCAAAATTAGGGACGGCTAGCGCAGATAGCCCTCGTGTAGTTTTGCGCGAAATTCAAGACAAACAAACAATACTCTGGTAATTTAAGTTTCTTTGTAGTTAAGCACAAAGCTACACAATGGGCTAACTGTGCTTTGCCCACCAAGAGTAGTGTAACCCGGTTTCTAGCGTTGTAAATCCGTAGACATACCGCCAGTGGTGGGATTCAGATATTTTAACAACAGGTTCTCTCACTAGCAGCATGTAAAATTATTAGATATTAAAAAAAGGAGGGGCCAGAAAGCCCCCCCCATCACTGAGAAAATAAAAAACACGGATAGTGTTAAAGATTCTTTAGAAACTTTCAATTAAAAAAGTGTTTTATAATC
>NW_013666358.1:23878-62841 GCF_000517525.1 Limulus polyphemus | reverse complement strand
GCTGTAAAGTTGCGTTGTAAACATGCGTACTTGTAAGTTGTAACGTTATTATTAGGCCTATACATACGATTGTTGACAACCGGTTCGTGGAGTTCATTAAATTCTAAGAACAGGTTCGCACGAACCGGTTTGAACCGGCTGAATCCCATCACTGCATACCGCTGTGTCATTGGAGGACTACTCCTGTAATATCAGTTATAATATAAAACATTTTTGATATATATTACTGTAATATTAATTATAAAATAAAAAAGTTTTGTTAAATGAAGCATGTTTTCCAGATGAACTGCTTGTACCTTTCCATTTGGTGCTGCATTAGTACGGAATTTTACCACCTACATAATGCATAACCATTACTTTAAACTTTAATAAAGGGTCTTAAACATGTTTATATATATATATATATAATGGATTTTCATATATTTAAAGCCTTCTTCGTGAATGTCGACGTACTCAGGTCATTCGATCTTCAAATGTCGTTTAATTAGATTTACAAACATTTGTTAGTGTTAATTGCACCTAATTGTATTACTAAATATTAAAGTCTTTTAGCGACTCCCAGTAAGCAAACCAATTTATTTTTGCTTTATCGCCATTACATAAACAAAAAACTAAAAGAAAAAATCTCTAATTAATGTTTTTAAAATTCAACAGTCATCATTCTACACAAGGAATTAAAAAGATAGGACTCATTTTGTCTAACGAAACAGAAGCTATTAATACCGCAAACGGTGTTAGCTGCCATTAATCAAAACTTGATCCCGTCGCTACAAATAAATTTCTTAGAGAGAGAAGCCCAGTTATTACCTAACCAAAAACGTGCAGAAGGATAGACGTTTAATCTTCTAGATGTACCTAGGTGGAGCCGTGATAATAGCTTTGTTATAAATAGTTCTAAGTTGTAAATAGGAAGATAATTGGGTAAAGATATTTTAAGTTGGAATACAACTAATCATTTTACTGTTGTTACGGTTATTTTTTAATAAATCATTTTCGGCTTAATCTTGTTCGCAATAAGCTATGAAAGTTTAATTTCTGTTTTGTTTTGTTACTTTGGTATAAATCATTTAGAATATCATTTGTTTCTCTTTTGCCCCATAAATTATATCTTATAAATATGGTCTGCAAATGGTTCCAATTCATTTTTAGAATGAGATAACTAGCTTCATTTGTATTATACTAATTTTCTCTCTAAAATAAGAGGTTCTGCCATTAATGAAATATTCGGAGGTTTATATTATTTTCAGTATACAATATTTTATTTTGAAATTATCAAGACAGTAACTTGGGCACTGTAATAGGAATGGCCTTCAACTCGGCTTCAACATATTCATAAAAAAAGGTATACTGGTTCAAAAGGCAGGAGCCTCAAACCTAGCGATATCTTGGGCTAAATGAAAGAACTATCGACTTCTCGTATAAAGTTTATAAAACTACTAAGCTTTTGAGGAGAAGTATCGGACCTAGTGAGTTGTTATACAAAGTCTAAAGCCAGCTGATTCTCGGACAATGATACACCTATATGTATGTATATATATTATATATATATATATATATATATATATATATATACAGACTAAATTTGTCGTACTTGTTATACTAAAAGTTTTGTGAGGAACTGGCTGAACCAATTTCAATGATATTTGACAGAGTAATTCAGATGGACCTTGCAAAGGTCTAATTTAAATTTGACAAAGAGTTTGCCTTTGTAAATCATTTCAATTTTACTAGCATAATGCAATGAATGTAGCCTCAAATAAGTAAGGAGGTCGGTAACAAAATAAGTGAAGCCGAAACCAAACGAAAGTGACGTTTAATGCTGCATTTAGCTCAAGTAGCTTTATATCCAATGAACCGTTTGTGCTCTGTGGCTCAAAATAGTAGAAGAGGCAACCCAGACCTCGATTATTAGCATTAAGTTTTATATCTGGCATTGACAAGTCGCTTTGATAGTATACGTATAAAGTCTAAATCAGAGAGTTATTGAAAAAAAGGTAGGGGTTAACGATATCTAGGAATAAATCTAAAGTTTGTAAATTTTCTGAAAGAACTACATGAATTAAGGGTTAATAGTGTAATTTTTAAAATCTATCGAGTTCTAAAATAACTTTTGGAGCCAACTTGATCGCATAAGTTAGATAATTTAATCTGGTCTAAATGTGCTTCTGGTAGGTTGGTTATATTTGAAGCTAGAGACGTTAATAACTCTGTTTTTTCCTATTCTGTTAATAGGAATCTTCTGATAATGTAGTGTACTACGAAGTCCTATGCAATTTAAAATTGTTAAATAGTTTTAGCAAAGCTATCTCTTGGTCAAAATTACGTTGGTGGTCGTTTTACGAATTCTTTTTCTCAAATTGGTGCAGAAAAAGAATTTACCTCTAAAGAAAAAGTATTACTACTGTATTTTGTAGGACTGAAACGATTATTCGAAAGTTCGAATATTCGCGAATAAAAGGATTCGGTTCGGTTTTCGAATAAACAGTTCCGAATTTCGAATCGATTCGAATACAAAACAAAGATGACGACAAACATGATAGCTGAGCTTCCGTCCACAGTGCAGTGTTGAAGCATTTTGGATTTAAAAAAGAAAAAGAAGAAAAAGCAAACATATCTATTACTGTATGTCGTCACTGTTTTGCCGAATTTAAATACGTAACAGGGTCAACAACAAACATTGTTTGCACCTGAAGAAAAGACACTCCTTAGATGTTTCCAGCAATTATACCGAGGAATCACCTACTACTTCTAGAAGCTCTGAATCAAACCAAGCTTCATCATCAGAAACCCCAAGTAAGTCTATCATATAAAACAGTTGAGCCTTTCTGATGTCATGAAAAATAAATATGGCAAAACAAGCATGAGACATAAACAAATCACAAAAGCTGTTGGCATATTCATTTCAAAGGATATGAGACCTTATTCAGTTGTTGACAATGAAGGTTTTCTACATATGGTGTCGGTTTTGGACCCTAAATGTGATTTTCCAAGCAGGACTCACTTTACAGAGAAAATAATCCCAATGCTGTATAATGAAGTAGCCAAAATTGTCAAAAGCAAAATGCAACCATGTGAATATGCTACACTTACTTCAGATGGATGGACTTCACGATCAACAGAGAGTTACGATACCTTGTCAGCCCACTTTATAAATTATGAATGAGAACTACAAAACTACATTCTGCAGATAAGAACATTACACAAATCCCATACAGCAGAAACTTTGTCTGAGATGATTAAAAATGCCATCACCGAATGGGACTTAGTCAAAAATAGATATAAACCCACCATTACTACAGATAATGCAGTAAATATAGCTAATGCTGCTAAACATTTAGATTTGCAGCATGTCAGATGCATAGCCCATACTATAAATTTGGCTACCCAAAGAGGATTGAAGATTCAAGAAAGGGAAAAAGTTTTCAATAAAGTAAGGCGTGTTGTAAGCTTTTTTCATAGAAGCTCAACCGCTGATGCAGTTTTGAAATCAAAACAATCACTTCTGGACTTACCTGTGCATAAGTTAGTAATGGATGTTTCCACAAGGTAGAATTCAACTTTTGACATGATTGACAAATATTTAGAACAACAGAGTGCAATAAAGCAGCTCTTTTGACCAAAGAGGTGAAAAAAATTCCAAAGACATTCTAAATCTGACTGAAGATGACTTAAATACATAAGAAACTTTGGTGAAGGTTCTTGAACCAATTAAAACCATCACAACTATTCTCTGCGATGAGAATACACCCACCATTTCCATGATACACCCATTAAAATCTATGATGAGCATCATCTTGCCAGTTCCAATTTAAACAGTCAGTTAATCACAAATGTAAAAACTGCCATCTTAAATGATTTGAACCAAAGATAAGTATAATAAATTAATAATAACAATATATTTTATCAACAAAAACAATGACAAAACCAGATCATATAAAAATTAAACATTGAAGAATACAAATGCGCATTTATAAATTTTATTCAGGATCTCAACTTTATAATATCATATGTACAAATCAAATCCTATGAGAAGAAGTTACATGATTGAATAACATGCACATGTATTTGAAATTGTTACATGATACAAAAATATTAAATAATTTAAAAAGCATTACAATTAAAATTGTCAGGTACACTGACCAGGATATTCTGAGCTTGTTGCTTGAAAATGCATATCTAGATCCAAGACTTAAGGCTATGCCATACATAACAGGCATGAAAATAATTGAAGTTTTTAGTTCTCTGACACAGGAGGCTCTGGACCTTAATGAAAAACACATGAATAAAATCAAGGTATTTTTTAAAGAAATTAATTAACAGAAAAAAAGAAGTATTTTCTTCACATGAAAAATTACAGTCATGGTACATAAACATTAAAAACAAATTTGCTATTAAAAAGTATTAATGTTAAATTAATATAAATAAGAATATACGTACAATCCCAGTATTAAGACCACATAAGGGATTGAGAAGAATGGTCTGAATAATGGGATGATCTTAATAGTAAATAGAATTATACAGTAAATGTTGTCCAAGGCATTTTGAAGATGTGGTCTCAATAGTGGGATCGTAGTCATATTATTGGGTGGTTTTATTAGAGGAATTTCACTAAAGTTTATGTAATTTATTAATGACAGGTGAAGACTGAACATGTTGATGAACCTGTCCTGCCAGCTGATCTGTCTGTACCCACTGCTACTAATGATAGTCCAGTTCCTCAGAAATAACAGAAATTAGCAATGGAGGATCTGTTTGGGGATGTATTTGTCATTGATGGAAATAATTTAAACTGAAGTATTATCTTCCACGTGTGAATCCTATTTACCATTAACATCAAATCCACTAGATTGGTGGAAAGAAAATCAGGGCAAATATCCACTTTTACCCAAATTGGCTAAGAAATACCTTTGTGTTCCTGCAACAAGTATGCCAAGTGAAAGAGTTTTTTCCACTGCCAGGGACATTGTTACAGCCCAGAGGTAATATTTGTCAGGGGAGGCTGTTGATAAACTGATATTTCTTAAGAAAAATTTGAACATAAAAAGAAACGATTAATTAAGTAATTTATTGGCCATACATACAGACAAATAGACAAAAAGACAAACCCTATCATTTTTATTTGTCTAAACATTCCGGATAGGAAATGATATCATTTTGTCAATATTTCATTTATTTATTCGTTTTCTAGACACATGTGGTGTATAAATTGAACCTTTTATATTCTAGTCAATAAAATTGTCACGGAAATGTGTCATTCCACTGATCCTGAGCACAAGTATGACAATCTGCAAAATACTGGAACCTCCAGATTTTGAGAATAATTAGTGCCTTTGTTGACATTGGTGTCTCAACTGTGGTCCAATGATAGAGATATAATGCAGAACTATTTGTTAGCCTTCAAAGGTACTGCTTGAGAGGATCTGGACTTATTCCTGAGGTAATTCAGGGAAATAGTTTATTGAAATGGGCAGATTAGAAAACAAGATACCCAACAGTTGCTTCTGACTTTGAACAGCCCCATACTACACACTGTTGAGCTATTATGTACACAAACTAAATATATAGTTGGAACACACTTGTTGTGGATTTGAATTGCTGATTCAATCCAACAGAAGACTACACCATTTACAAGGCCAAGTTTGGAGCTCAAAAGTATAATTCTCATAGAAACTATTCCACATACGGAAAATGAACTGTGTCAATTACATGGAAATGCATATCCCACAATTGCAGTAGAGTATTAAAAAGACGTCCTCATTGTCAAGTTTATTGAGGTTTCAGAGACATATTTTCTCTAACCAAAGCCATTTCTGTGGCATCACAGTTTGAGGATGTCACATTAAACTAGTTGCCGTAGTAGAGACAGATATAAGATTTTGGTGCAATCTCCACATGATATCACTATCTCGTAAGTCTCATGTTTGACATAAAGTCCCGTTATTGTATGTTTTGCATTGCAGCAGAACTAGTTATCAGTTAGTTTGCAATGCCTCTTAAAACTTGTTACCATCACTGCATGACCAGTGCAACAGAAAAGTCGTTACAAATGGCATTATGAATATAATGAATCAAACTTTTGCTTTAATTGCATAATGGTTGAGTACAGGAGAAAAACATTTTGCTTCATTTATGTTATTTCTGGTTACATTACTGATTAAATCTTACTCATAGTCTGACTTTAAATTTCCTGTATCATTAGTTCATTAGGGTGTCTATATACCCTATGCAATCTATTGCTTATCTCCTCCTGTAATTTATGGCCAAACACTCTAACAGACTCTCCTCTCTGCTGAGTCAAGCTGTGCATTTGTACCAGTATTTTGTTAGATGTCTCTCACTTTCTATACTTCTGTACTAGCCTAAAGACTGAAAAACTGCAGTTTCTCGCAGTTCATCATAAGCTCTAATGTAATGCTTAGCTTCTCCTGCCATTCTTAACCTCAAAATATCTACTTTTTAAGCATCCGTCCAGCCTGAAATTCTAGCTGCTTCATTCACTGCATCAATAAAGATCTCTATGTCCTTATCAAACTTACAATGAAAATTGGTATAGTAGTCATTAAGTGTGTAGCTCTGCTGGTGTGGGTTGATCCAATGCAGCCTCAAAATTTGTACCAGCTCTTGGCTTGTAGTCGTGCAACCTCTTCTGTCGTAATATCTGTGTTGGCATTAGTCATGCCTGCTTACCTACTACTCATATCTGCTTATACTAGTTAAACTGCTTATGTCTACTCCTTTCGTTATTCCAACTGATTGTGCCAATTTGTAAAGGATGGCCAGTAGGCTAGTCATTTGGGGTTCGACTTTAACACCAGTTAAGTTAGTTTATTTAATTCAGATTATGCAGTCGTGGGTTAGTACGCTAGCCACCAACTCGAGGAAGTTTACAGTTAAAATAAATAACATACAAAATTTAATTTAAAATATTCAAATACTCATTCAAGTCTACAGTACCAAAATTATCCTGGAAACTTATACATTAAAAGCATCAAATTGTTCATTCTGAGCAAGCAACTGTTCATTGATTAAACCCTCAATAATACTCATTAAATCTGACACTACAGCAAACAGATTGTCAACTGAAGTATTATGTGACACATACATTCAGACATAGTTTAGTTTATTCAATCTGTCAACAAAACTATTACTTGTTCAATGAACCTTACTAAATTTAAAAATAAGTTTTATTTTAATATCATCTTATTATTCACAAACATTATACATCATTTTCTAATTATACTGTTAGACTAAAAAGGGTAGCATTAGTTACTTAAAGAGAGTTTGTATGGATAATGTTTTCCATGCTCTGGAGAATAGCCATGGTCAATCAGAAGGTTAGGGCTTCAAACAGTAGTGTTTTTTCGGAACTCTAGAATCAGCATCAGAGAACTGATGTTTGAGCCAAAAACGTTACATCTTATACACATTTGAATGTGTTCATATGATTCAACTAGCAATACATGCTTAGCTTGCACATAGGTCCTCCAACTAATTGGTTTAATTTCGATGATTTATCAAACCACAACTAAATTATAATTTAATATGGTCAAAAGTTGATAAATGGCAGCCTATTCACATGTCTTTCTCTACTATTTCTTTCAACTCAAAGTTCTGCCAGTCGTTTTTTATACGTCTCACTTCCTTTAGTTAATGTCGATAATATAAACATTTTGTAGCCTTTCTCTCTGCTACAATTAAGTATGTTTAATGTAGATAAGACAAACCGTTGGTTTCTACTTCTTATACTGCAGATTGGAATGCATCTCTGTCAACTCGTGTATTTACTTTAACATATCCCTTTCCTAATTTGGGCAGTCGTCTTTATGAAACTTCCATTGTACATTCGTTAGTGTCATACATGAACATTCACGAAAAAATTTATTTTTCGTTCACATAAGCATTTGTAATTTTAATGACATGCCTCAAAATGCTTCACATCAAAATAAAAATGGAGACTAAGTTCTTTTGTAAAATTTAAGAGATAAACTTTGATCTTATAAGTAGTTTCTTTTAAGTTAAATACCTTATAGCAGAAAGATGAATCTGACAGAAATCCTCTAGAGTTTTCTAATCATTCTAAGAGTTTTTATGTTTACACGTTCATTGAATTATCTATAATAAGCAGTACATGATATTAAATAACGTAAAATGCAGGCACACATTTATTCACTGCAAACATGGCTGTTTAATGTGAGTATGTCTCTTCTCGTTTCTAGGTTAATTTAAAGATAACTATATAAATGAATTTATTTTCATCCAGTGCATCGTAAGATTTATACTGAATATATCACATAATTTTATCATCTAAACAATGGATTCTCAGTGGCCCAGAAGTATTTTTCTGGACTTACAACACTAAAAACTGAGTTTTGATACCCATGATGGGCACAGCAGAGATAGCCCATTGTGTAGTTTTGTGTTCAATTACAGACAAACAAAAACTGTATAAATCTTTAGTTCACAGGGATTTACAAGGGCATGTAATTTTCGGAATTTTTGATAAAAGCTACATAAAAGATATCTGTGCATAGCCCTTTGGACTTGTAAACTGATAGGCCTAAGGTTAATGGATCATCGTAGACAAATGTTGGACAATAACGTGAATTTTCTGCACTTGTTTCGTTATGTTTGTCATATTTGTGGTTCTCAATAAATTATTCTAATACAATAATTTCAAACTGTGTTGCATTTATTAAGATTTTCCGTAACAGTTGATGATCTAAATGATTTGATAATAATTCAGTGGTAACTCTAAAAATTTGAAAATATATGTCTGAAGAATGTTGTGGGAGAGTGAAAAAACAACAACTTTATTTTTAATTCTATATTATTAGTAGTGAAATTCCTTTTCTCCAATATTTACAAACTTAAAAAGCAGCCTCTATATCGACTTTTAAATTTGTTTCTTGTTCAGCACAATAAACTATCTGGTCTGTGCCACTACAAGAATTGATCTTCGAGTTTCAGTGTTATAAGCCCTCAAGCTTTTTGCTGAGCCATTGAGTCAATTGTTATAATAAAGACAAACACACCATGTAAGTAAATTAAATAAGTTCAGCAATTTCTGGTAGGAGAACTCGTGGAATAATTTAAGTAGTACCTTGAAGTTTTGTGCTAAAATTATTGGGCAGTAATAATTTATCAAATTAATGAAAACAGAAACAGTAAGTTTATCATCACTCAATATATAATGATCACTACCACGCAATTAAAATTTCGTTATCGATCACGTGATGTCCATGAGCACAAAATTATTGTTCAATTACTTCAATTAGGTAGAGTTATAATGTGGCAATGTTCAAACTGCGGTGGGTATTAGAGGGCTTTGCACCAGATTCTGGTATCCATAAATAGGGAGGAGATTGATGATAATGGCGGCACTTTGATCGTTTCACGTCTGCCATCTAGTGGAAGATGGAGCAACGAATGAACTGGGCGTTGTCTACTGCCATAACATTTACTGAGACAGGTATAATTAGTTGACTAGAAGATTTCTTTCCCTTCCAGATGCATGACAATGTTCTATAGTTAAACAACAGTGTTCGTTTATACACTTAAAACATACACGTCTTTGTGACAATATATTTTTTTTGTCAATAGATAGATCGACAATTATTTCAAAAGCTGCGTTTTTACGTTCTCGAATAATCCCATTTGTGGAGTTCTAATTTGAGCTCAGCAAATGCTTCCAGTAGTTCAACGGTAAGTCTGAAGGCTTATAACGTTAAAAACCAGACTTCGATACCCGTAGCGGGCACGGCACAGGTAGCTTGTTGTGTAGCTTTAAGTGTAACAATAAACAAACAGCAAAATCGTCAAATAAAATAACTTTGCTTTAAAATGCGAATTATGGGTAATATTTTTTTGTACATTGTAAAATAATGCTGTTTCGAAACAGATACCGTAGTTAATTAAAGGCATTACCTTTTGTTCTGAGGTTTGCTTGCAAAACTGTTTCAGCATGTTCAGCGATTATTGTGGAAACTGTATTGAAACAGGAGATAATACTAATTCTAAGGATTCAGTTGAGAACAGTTCGTTGAGTGCCTCTTTTACAGTCTATACAACACTATACTTGGAAGCAATTAATCTTGTAATTACTTTGTATGATACTTGTGGTGATCTGAGAATCGATATAACGTTGTCTTTTCATGCTTTTAAAGGAGTTGAATTCCACGGCCTGAAGTTAACAACTAGTCTCCTTTTGTCATTGATTAAATAAATACCAGTTATTTTGCTAAAACTTTTTATCATCAATTCTGTTTTTTAAAGCATTACAAAACTAATTACTGCATAGCCATAACTACTTGCAGAACTACATAAAAAGGCAATAACGTAACTTTGTATAATAGAATCATTTACAAATATATCTATATCCATTCCAGATACAAAGTGTGTTACTTTAGTCAATCTCTCACTAGGGTTGGCCGTGGCCTAGAATTAGCATACCGAAGTGTGAATATTCGAACCTATGGTTCGCGTCCCATCGCCGAAAACTTTCATTGCGCACTTTTAGGTCGTGGGTGAGTTATGAGAGAGACAGGCAAATCCCACTATTCAATTAGAGTAGCTTAATAGTTGACGGGTGGGTTCTGCTTGACTAACTGCTTTCCCTCTAGTTTATCAATTCAAAATTACCTCTGGAGCTGTTGTTTTTTAATGCAAAGCTACCAAATAGGCTATCTGCACTCTGTCAATCACTGAACCACTGGATTACCGACTAACACGGATATATTTTGTGTTGCTTTGCACAAAGTTTATAATGCTAAAAGACGGGTTTCGATACCCGTGGTGGGCACAGCACAAATACTCCATTGTATAGCTTTGTGCTTCACGACAAAACAAACAAAGCCTTACACAAATATTAGAAGCAAACACATCTTGTTTGTTTGTTGTTTTTTTATGCGCAAAGCTGTACACTTTTCTATCTTCAATTTGCCCACCGATGTTTAATGCTATAAGCCCGGAAGCCACTACTGGGCTAAGACAGATCTCTATTCAATATCAATATATCTTAAAATAATCCGGCGGCAAACTGACTGCCAAAATCTGGGATTCAAGTCCCTGTGGTGGACACAGTGCAGTTAGCTCAATATGCAACTTTTCTAATAGTCTTAGAAAAATACATGTAAATTTTGTGATAATTATTGCACGTAGTGACATCTATTAATAAACAGCGAAATGTATATGGATGAAAGTTCTAATTGGTCAAAAGCCATATAAAGTCTAGCAATAAGAATGAACTAATTCTATTTAAAACAATTTCTTTGTTACCTTTTATGTTAACATTTAGATGCTTATTGACGTTACTGTTTATTTTAGTCATACTTACTTATGCTTACATATATTACAATTTTATAAATAAATATAATTTTCAGACCATATTCTAGTAATATATTTACAAACATATCTCAAAGGTCAAATCTCTCCAATGCCAAAACGGCACTTAGGAACCGATGTTGAACACCGGCTTAATGGATATAAGCGGGTAAGAATTGTAACACATTCCCAGTCCATCGCAGGTTACCTTCTCATTTAGCAGCTGCTACCTATTATACAGCTCATTAGACTGCGCAAAGATACAACAGCATGTCGTGAGCAAATATCGAACTCGCAATCATTAGACTACTAGTCTAAACCGATAAGACGCTGGATCATGTTGCCATCTACACATCCCAAAAATACTTCAAAGCGTGAAACATATTAGAATATCCACCGTTTTCCACCAGAATCATTGGTTAAATTTTGTTTACAATTATGTTTATATTTAGTCTTAATCTTGAAACTTCATTTGTAAAGTTGTAGAAAAGAGTAAAAAAAAAAAAGACAGTCACTGAAACTCCAAGAAACAATATTCATATTATACAGGAAAGTAGTGAGAATTCTAGAAGACTATAAGAAGCTTGGCTAAAGTTTAAAGGTTTAAAAGTACTTTTTCAAGTCTCTGATTTTGAATCCGAAATGGACAAATTAAGAGGAATATGGAAAACAAAATCTGCAGTCTACGTGATTTTTATAACAAATATTAGGCCTATTGGTTTCTAATGCTTTGCTAGCTTTTGGAGTTTAAATCATAAATTTTACAGAGAGTTTGCTGTTATGTGTGTTCTAGCTTCTATTTAAAAAATCGTTTATTTTAGAATTTTCGCACAAAGTTACACAAATGCTGTCTGTACATAACAGTCTTTAATTTTGAGTCGATGTAATAGAAGGTTTGATTGTTTTTAAGAGCAAAGCCACATTGAGCTATTTGCTGCGTCCACCGCGGATAAGCGAACCCCGAACTTTAGCGTTGTAAGTCCGTAAACTTACCATTGTCTTAACAGGGGACATAATTAGAGGGAATAGAGCAAATGATCACCACCAGAGCATTGAGCATTTTTGCGACAACGAGTCGCTAACCATGGGCCTTCGGATTCACACTCTGGAGACACTAACTTCTGGGTCACGCCCAGCCGAATTAAAAAAATTATGGTATTTGATAATTGACTGTATATAATCTCTTGTGAAATCATACAAACGTAAATTAATGAATGTTATACAGTACACTCTGCGAAACATTCAGGGATCAAGATAGCTGATGTGATACAACGCTGAATTTTACTCTGAAATATATGGAGATTTATATTTACTTTTGAATAGCTTGCTAAACATTTTAAAGTAGTACATTTCAAATATTTTTGAAAGTGGCTGAGCCGACAAATTGATCCCGAAATCCATGATAAGCAGTTTCAAAGGTAGCTCTAAAATAGTGAAGTAGGTGAAGTAGCTTTCCCACGTGATTTCTATTGGAAAAACGTACTGTAACCTATTCAATGGTCTTTCTTAAGAGAAGAAAATTTACAAAATTGAAAAAAAAAACGACTCTAAACTGGTTTGATTTGAACAAATTTTACCCAATATATTTCGTCATTTCTTCTCATTGAATGCTATTGGAGAAAAAACAATATTCATCATGATCCAATATAACCCCCACCTGTAGTGAATGATGCAGAAAATGTCGGTAATTTTAGGGTTCAAATGAACGTTTTAATATTAGCGCTTGACCACAGTATCTTAAAACTTTGTGAGTGTTTTCAATAACAGTGAAATTTCCTATCCTTTCACTATAGTATATATTAAAACAAAGAAACAATTCCTTGAAAACTCAAATAAAACAAAA
This sequence comes from Limulus polyphemus, assembly GCF_000517525.1. Classification (NCBI taxonomy): domain Eukaryota; kingdom Metazoa; phylum Arthropoda; class Merostomata; order Xiphosura; family Limulidae; genus Limulus; species Limulus polyphemus. The sequence continues at coordinate 49,679 of NW_013666358.1, read as the reverse complement.
ATTTAAGAAACAAACGACTGACAGGATAGTGTATAACATTTTCGCTGAAAGATACTAAACTATCTGTTTATCTAATTACATATAGATAAACGTATCTGTCAAAAATGAAAAAAAAAAGATATTAGCCAAAATTATAGTTCTCAAGTAATTATTAGAATTTCTGTCTTCATTCACTAATAACAATGAAAAGGCTTCCAAATCTCTGTAAATTTTTCTTTTCTTTTTTGTATTGACTTCAAGAGTAACTAATTAAAGCCTGTCATTATTGTTTTATTTTGCGTATCTTGTTTCCATTAAAGAATGATTAATGACTGCCTCTTAGTATGTGCTATATAATCACCAACTAAAATTAAACTAATATCATGTATTATGAATGTTTTCAAAGAAAAAAAAAAGGCTATGCTGCCGGAAAAACAAAATGTTCCCCCTGCGAATATTGTGCTTTGTCGAAGTTCTTTTACGATAAAAAAATATTTGTTATTTTCAGTTTTGAATAATCCACCATAACTTTACTGTTATATCGATAAATTGGTAAGAAATTTTAGGGAAAGATAAAAAATACTCTTGGCAACGTACGAATTTGATGTTTTCCAAACATCACTATCTTCGAATATTAAATATCATATTAGTACTATCTATGGCTAATAGATGGCAAGACGTATATTTTTGGTGCTCATAAAATTGCTTTCAGTTTTAGTTTGAACCACTTTTTAATCATTTTTTAAAATATATTTTGATACATTTTAGAGTGATATTATGCGACATTATTTTATTTGGTCAAAGAATATTTTATTAAAGAACAGAGTAAATATAAAATCTCATATATTCGTTGTTTGGTCTAATTAATTCTCTTATAGTAGAAATATTCATATATGTTGTGAAAAAATGCGATTTTCTGTCTGCATAACTACAAAACATCGCGCGAAACTATTATATATAGTTGTTTGCTTGAGGCATTATGGAAAATCTTTGATAAAATATTATGATCTTCTTCTGCAAACTTTGGGTGTAATTGACCATTACTTAGGTAAGGGTTAGATGCTGAAGTGCGGGGACATTTAAAAAGTTCTTATTCAATCACTTTAATGTGCCTGGATACCTGGCTTTAAAGGTTCGAGACGCATATGTGTTTTGGCGTTAGAATTATAATCGTGTTATTATTTTTATTTTTCTGTTACGTAATCCATGGATCGTACAAGTTATAATATGTTATTAAGGTCAATTTATCACAGATAGCTGTTACGGTTTTCATCACTTTAAAAAATCAACAAAACTCATTTTGTGCGTTTATTATGGTCTAGATCGAGAAGCACGGTAACTGATGTTGATATGTTTACTGATAACATAGCATTGGTCATGGTCCAGATCGAGAAGCATGGTAACTGATGTTGATATATCTACTGATAACATAGCATTGATTATGGTCCAGATCAAGAAGCATGGTAACTGATGTTGATATATCTACTGATAACATAACATTGATTATGGTCCAGATCAAGAAGCATGGTAACTGATGTTGATATATCTACTGATAACATAACATTGATTATGGTCCAGATCAAGAAGCATGGTAACTGATGTTGATATATCTACTGATAACATAGCATTGATTACGGTCCAGATCGAGAAGCACGGTGACTAATGATGATATGTCTACTGTTAATGTTGCATTGAAGATTGAAGGCACAGTGACTATTCTCTTCCCTGGTGGGACAGCGGTAAATTACAACGCTAAAAGCCATGGTGGCCACAGCAGATAGCCAATGTGACTTTGCTCTATAGCAAACAAACACAGTGACCGATGCTGACATGTCTACTGCTAATGTTGCAATGATTATGGTCCAGATCTGGATACTTGATAGCTGATGTTGAGGTTCCACTGTTAAGACTGGATTGATTATGGTCCAGATCAGGATACGTAATGGCTGATATTTGAGGTTCCACTGTTAAGACTGGACTGATTATGATCCAGATCAGGATGCTTAATGGCTGGTGTTGAGGTTCCACTTTCAGACTGGATGGATTATGGTCCAGATCAGGATACTTAGTGACTGATGTTGAGGTTCCACTGTTAAAACTGGATTTATTGTGGTCCAGATCAGGATAATTAGTGACTGATGTTGAGATTCCACTGTTAAGACTGGATTGATTATGGTTCGATCGAGAAGAACGATGGTTCTTGCTGATAAACCATTTGTTATATTGCATTGAATAAAGTCTAGATCGGGAAGCACAGTGGTCAATTTGTTTTCGGATATTCGCGTAAAGCTACTCAAAGGTTATCTAAGTTAGCTGTCCCTAATTTTGAACTTATAGACTAGAAGGAAGACACCTAGTTAACAAAACCATCGCCAATTCTATGGCTTCTCTTGTTTAATCGAATAATAAGATGTAACCGTCACCCTCATAATATATTCACAGGTTCAAAGTGCATAACGCGATTATTATTATTATTATTTGCGGTAATGGGACGCGAATACAACCCGGAGATCTACAGCCTGGCAAGCTAAACATTGTACCACGTGATCATGCTAAAACTTAAATCGTTACTATTTGAAATTTGTATTCAAACGCATTTAGGATAGTGATATCCACTATTGATGTTACGTTAAGTCCCCCCCCCCTTTTAAAAATCGAGTGGCAATCTGTTTTCTTGAATTAAATTTAAATGTAATTATTTCGAGAGGAACGCAAAAAAAGAGGAAGGTTTTCTCATATAACAGGATTTTTTGTCAACGTTTTCTAATAAAAGGAATTGTTTTCAAATTTAATGTAGTTTGTTTTATTTAAAAAATGTAAATAAAGCGTTGTTAAATAAACATTATACTCCAAATACGTTGGATTTTATAAAACATTAGAAGTAGGATAATTATAATTAGAAGCTAGCGTGTAAAGGACGTTTTATGATAAGAAACATGACTTGAGGCGAATATATAACCAATATGAGAAAAATATCTCAGTTTTAGTTTTTACCAATGTATAACAACCTACTAGTTCACCATACAGCACGCCTTTTTTTATCATTGTCCTATCTATCTCCTAAGATATATTCAAAGTTCGAACCTTTTGTAATACATTTTATAACAAGTATTTTTAATCAGTTTCACGACTTGGGTAACATTCTTCAGGTATCTTCAATAGTTTTTAAATTTTGAAATTGTTAGTCTTCTTCGTGTAAACTTACAATTTTTATGAATTTCCCTTTAGTTAGTTGTATATATATCAATTTTATCTATTTTACATCTAATGAAACAGAAAGTAGGCATCACAGTTCAGCGAAACATCAAAACAAAAAATTGGGGCAACACTGCTAAAGTATCTTGATTTAAGTTATATAAAAATACTATGTTAAACAGTAAGAGAAAAGATAGCTTGTCCTTGAATAGTCCAAAACACTGTTAAACAGTATGAGAAAAGACAGTTTGTCCTTGAATAGTCCAAAACACTATGTTAAACAGTATGAGAAAAGACAATTTGTCCTTGAATACTCCAAAACACTATGTTAAACAGTATGAGAAAAGACAATTTGTCCTTGAATAGTCCAAAACACTATGTTAAACAGTATGAGAAAAGACAATTTGTCCTTGAATAGTCCAAAACACTGTTAAACAGTATGAGAAAAGACAGCTTGTCCTTGAATAGTCCAAAACACTATGTTAAACATTATGAGAAAAGACAATTTGTCCTTGAATACTCCAAAACACTATGTTAAACAGTATGAGAAAAGACAATTTGTCCTTGAATAGTCCAAAACACTATTTTAAGCAGTATGAGAAAAGACAATTTGTCCTTGAATAGTCCATGCTTATTTTCGGTTTATAAAATAATTTAACTACTCTCAACGTCGTAGTTATTAATACATGCATACATATATAATACCCACTCTATCGTATATTTTGGTTCTATTGTCACTAGAACATAGAAACTAGAATGAGGAAGTACTTAAGTCTAATAGGCTTGCTTTTCAAGTAGTTGGACTTAGATTTACATAGTGAGGGTACTTCTGTGACACATTTCATGTGTCTGATCAGAAAAACTATTTTTTTTTTCTTATAGCAAACGCCTTTATAAGATTATTTAAAATTAGAAATATACATGATTTTTTTTTTTTATTTTGTCTTAGGATTAGGACAACCTACTACAAAATTTCGTTATGAGTAATTATTGGTAAGAATGTGACGGAGACCTCTGTTGATAATTGTGTATAGTTCAAACAGTAACCACTTCAACATTTTATTACTATATTATAGCTGTTAAACTTTTAACACGTAATAATTTTCCTTATTCGGAATTATTATATTTTTTAAAATTTACAAATGTTGTCACAGTTTTGAATTCCGAAACTCGTAACGAAGGCTTACTAGTCATTACAAGACAACTTCGTGTTTCTTTAAGCTATTTTCTAATAATACGTATAAAGCCTCTAACTGTTGCAACTATCACGCTAGGTTTGGCCTAGCATGACATGGTGGTTAAGGCGTTCAACTTCCAATCCATGGGTTGCAGGATCGAATCCTCTCATTGAAACTGCTCGTCTTTGGGCCTGTTATTATATGACAGCAAATCTTACTATTAGTTGTCTGTCAGTGACTTTGACTAGCTGTCTTTCGTCTAGTCTATCACTTTAAAATTAGGGACGACTAGCGCAGATGATCTTGAGTAGCTTCGTGCGAAATTCAACAAAACAAACAAACTAATAGGTTTCTCGTTACTATGTTGAAATAATCCTACATATCTGGAGGGACAGATGTTCTTTACGACATAATAACGGTTACTTAGGACAACAGGTAATGTTGGTTTACTTATTATCCATGCCAATGTATGTTTCTCATCTATCAAGCATTTACTCTGTATATTACAGAAATCATTTATTTTATAAAAGAAACTTAAACCAGTAAGAGGTTAATATTAGTTTCATGTAGACATGACCTTCTTTTAGTCTTTACTCTGATGAAAATTTCTATTACTTGTGTGCCTAATCAATTGTGAGTACCTATCCCGACTGCTGAAACAGCGTTATCGGAACCGCTTCAGGAACTAATCTTTATACCATCTGAACTAATTCAAGAGGTAACAAAAATTAATTAGTTCTTAATTCAAAATTTAAAGAAAAGTTTGATTGGGTACAACAAAAGTTATTGTTTTGTGTCTAAGTCAGAAATTAAAAAATTAAATTAATGAGTAAAGCAAAATATATAATTTTTGTCTTAATCTAAAAAGGGAAACAAATGAGTGTAGAGAAAGTTATTGTTTATGTTACAATGTTTATTGCAGAGTAATATTAATGAATCAAATGAAGTGAAATTACTGATATTTAAAAACAATACTTTAGAAAAAGATAACACAGCTTCATTTTTAGCTTTAGTAAGTGTTCTTAGTTAAGTTGTATTACAGGCCTACGTTTGAAAACTAGTTTGTTCATAAGGGTTTTATAATTTGTGGAAAAGAAATCATGGGAAATTTAATGTCACTGTATTAGTTTCTAAACGAAACAGCGCCCTCTCTTGTCAAGTATCGCTAGAATTCAAGTAAGGCTAGCTGCTGTTGATTTGAGACAGTTAGAAGGCTGAGATGGACCGAGACACACTGAAGAAGCAGATCGAAAACATGAGGTATCAAGCACAAATGGAGAGGTGGCCGCTGTCGAAATCGATACAGGCGTAGGTTGCATGTATCTTTTTTAATTTTCGATTTGTTGGTTTATTTTTATTTTGCCTTTAAAGATATATATATATATATCATATTGACGCAATATCTTCTATTTTGACTCTGATAATAACTGTTAAACTGCTAAAATTACAAGATAATGCATTATGAATCAATAAATAAATAGATTAGATGAAATACCAGTATTATGATTTTTGCTAAACAATTGATGATTCAATATTTTGTTTTTGTATAATTAATTTCAACCATAAGCATGTTGTTTTCCCCTCTGAACAATGTTCCAACACAAATAGACTAAATCACAATAATAATAAAAAAGTGCAGTTATTACGAAATAAAGCAGAACAATCGAAAAATTACTAGAAAATGTCACGTGACCCATTATATTCAATACCACGCTTCATCTTCACGCGTGTAGAGTTAACAAACTTGTTTCGTAAAAGAAATGATGGATGTGTGTTTTATAACAGTTACATCCCCACAAAATCTATGTTATCTGGAATATTTATGACAGTATGCAATTTCGTTTGTAATATTTCATCTTTGTAATAAAAAATATAGTTGTCAGACACGTCGACATTACACACGCTTAAGGCTAAGTTAGTGATTTCACGATCTTGGGTCTTTTTGTGCTTATCAGGTAGATAAGTACACTGAAGATAATGGTGTCTTTCTCTTCAACTTATTAAGGCTAACTTGGGAATTTTGCGATCTTGGGTCGTTTTTGTGCTTATCAGGTAGGTAAATAAACTGGGAATAATGATGTATTTCCATCCAATTTATTAAGACTAAATTAGGGATTTCACAATTTTGTGTCTTTTTGTGCTTATCAGGTCGGTAAATAAACTGGGAATAATAATGTATTTCCATCGAATTTATTAAGACTGAGTTAGGGATTTCACGATCTTCGGTCTTTTTGTGCTTATCAGGTAGGTAAGTAAACTTGGAATAATGATGTATTTCTATCCAACTTATCTCAGCATGCCTATCATTGTGTATGAAAATCTTAGTGAAATGTTATTATCTTTATACTTATATTTCTAAAGAATGTTTATAAATATTTACTTATTTTTTGTTACAAAATAATTACTAAGGTAAAAGTTTTCGTTCATTTAGCTAAAGGTTTGAAAATGTGCAAACAATCGTAGATAAACTCTTAAATATCTCGAAGAAATTTAGACCCATTTATCTGACTTCATTGTTTTTGGTTAATACATGTAAAACTTTGCCGTTAATAAAAAAAGTTAGTGGCATTGCTCTTTAATAATGTGAAGAAATTAATAATACTAATCTGTTTGACTACACCTGGTGCGAGAAAGATATGCAACTAATTTATTATAGCTGAAAAATTCAAGAATAATTTATATCATTTTTTTTGTATTTTATTTTGGAAAACTTAACGATTGTACTTTTAAACGCTAGTTTTAATCCGTTTGAAAAAATGTTTGCCCCCAGTTGTTTAACAGTAAGTCTCTGGGCTTATGAGGCTAAAAATCGGGTTTCTATACGTGCGATAGGTAAAGCACAAATAATCCATACGGTCTGTTGAAGTTTTGGTTCCTAAAACTATTGTGGTCTGTCGTGTAGTCTTCCATTTTTATTTTTTAGTTGTTTTTTAGAATAATAAATTGGTATGGCCTTCTTGTTCCAAGACATGTGCGCCGGACCAGGTTCGGCAGACCGGGTAGCAGCCGGGCCAAAATTTTGTCACAGTAACTATAGAGCTTTTCAAACTTTAACTTGCACTTCAGAAATTGTTTCTAGGTAAATAGATAGACCTATGGTAGTATATATGAATCAGTATAATAATACTTAATAGATTATATGTATAATCTGCAATAGTACATGCTTATAGTATGGTGAGTGCCAGTGAACACCTATTTTTGTGAATCATAAAGAAGTGCTTGTAAATGATTAATACTTTCAATAAATGATAGGAAAATTAGCACAAAATTCAATCTCAGAGCACCTATTTTTCAAAATATTCCTGGGGGGCATGTCCCCAGACCCATCTGGCACTGGCATGCTTTGCACACTACTCTGAGTTGCCTGACCAATCCAAAATAGCTTCCTCCACCACTGCAGGAAGACTAAGAGATGGCCATATGAGCTTAATATTATTTTCTGAAGACTTTAAAATCTTTTGAACTGTAAAACAAGTAATAATAAATGCGTTTTTTCTTCTGGTTCCTAACATGGCTAAGAAGTTTATTTTCAGCCGGTTGCTCTAAAACGGTTTTGTTGCTTAACGTGGGTTTGATGTTTCATTTTATTACGAAAAAAAAAAAAGGTTACTGAAGTAACTTAAAAGTCTAGCATTCTCAAGTACTGTTTCGTAATGCAAGAGACGTGCTTGTACAAACAAAATTTATACCGGATGAACTAATCCGTGTTATATGAACAGCTGTCTTTTTATTAGCTTGCTTATTTGAATACTGGCTTTTAAAGGGGTATTTTTGTTACGTTAAAATGTTAAAGTTAGTTTGTTTATCATTCTGCATCCTGAAACAGTTATGACAAGGCTATGTCTACCTTTTAGTTTCTCAAGAAAAAAGGGCTTGTTGTTTGAATTTCAGATTGCCAAAATTATTATTGATATTATGTGTGGCATTGGCCCATACTTCTTGAAAACCATGTTAATCGTTTGTTTTACTTAACTGCAGTTACCTCTGGAACAATAATGGTTAGCCCATTTACAGTTTGGATCACAAGTAAAATATCTGACCTTAAATTTATTAAGGAAATGGAGGCCGTTTCTTTATATTTTCCGGTTAGTATAAAGTATAAAAGATTCTTATCTAATTCTCTTGTTTCGAAAGATGAAAGACCAGCACATTTCTAGCTTTGTGCTTTTAACACATTCTGCTTGAGTCTTATTGAAAATCTAACTTTTGGTTTTGGAACTGTTTAGAAATAATTTATTACTTCATTTAATTTCTTAGATTCCTAGACCAGTTATCATTCAACTTAGGCGTGTTAATTGGTAGGTTTAAATTTTATTTGGTTTGAAGGTAATTAACATACATTTACCGTTTAAATCCGCCTTCTTTTAAATACGTACATGTATTTGTCACTGCACATTTCAATATACTGTTATAAAACTGTAATTTGCTGAGTAGGAAACAGTTGTGACAGTAACGAGTTTTATGTTTTTATTCTCGATTTCTGGAACAAATTTCGCCGATCTTCTTTTTATTCTTCACAACGCAAAAGAAGTTAAAGCGCGTGTGATGTGACTTTGCATTAAGAATGAGAATTAGTTTTTCACGACCGTGATTTTCATGAAACCGGCTGATAGTTTGTTTTTCCACATGAGTTGTAGATGCTGATTGAAGATTAGTTTATGTTCCTGTGCTCAGGGCTGTTCCTGGAAACGAGAGCTTCAAGTTAACTCAAATTACGTATGAATTGTATCGAAAACATTTTCACCTTGAAGATAAATAGATTATATACGATAATTATCTTATACCTTTAATCTTTTTAATAAATAGAGGTCGTACTAGAAAATTTGTTAATAATTGAACAAAACACTTTGTTGAAAAAAAATCGAATAACCAATCTGATCCTTCTACTTACGACTGAAAGTCATTAATCCTCTAACATGTGACAAAAGCAAAATTAATATATAATTACTTAAATAATTTGAGTTAAACATAATAAAACGATTCGTCTGTCTTTATACAATCTTGCTAATGTTTGCTTAATGGTTTCTATATAAAGAAACAGTACTGTATTTAACTGTATGTTATAGAATGACGTATGGATGAAATAGTATGAGATGTAAAATAATTATATTTTACGTATATGCATAGGTAATCCTTTAAGTAATCCGACAAATTGGTTATGGCTTACAATAGCGACAGCATATTAGACTTCTAGCTAAATATCAATCCTTAAAGGTACAGGAAAATTTATTAACAACCTAGTTTTTCCTGTTTTAGTCCCTGAAGTTTCTCAAGATCAACATTTTTCTTTGCTGCATCTGGAGATTAGAAAAATAAATAAATAAGTAGACTGAGATTAATGCTCCATATTAAACTTTCAAAACGTAATTATCTCATTAAACTAGATACCTATAAAAATAAAACGATGATCCTCAAAATCTCAGCAGAAGAGGCAAAAAATATAATCACTCTCTCTATATATATAACACTGTAAAATATAATTGAAAGCTAAGTACAAAACGTAATATGAAATAAAACACAAAGACCATTATTTTTATTAATATAAATCAGGGTTTCCTAAAACTGAAGAAAAAACAACATAGTTCACATCAAAGTCAAGCTTTATTAATAATATATTACATATGTATATTATTCATAGTCCTCCACATTTGCTGCTCACCAATCTGGATTGAGAAGGTTAATTCAGCTGAGCATCTCTCAGACTAGGAAAAGGATCAAGATGCATAATTCAGATTATGTCGATTTTGAGTTCGTGAATTTTTCAGAAATACATTAATATCATTGTGTCTAGTGTCTAGAGGGGTGGGCTTATTAGCAAAGTATTTGTTTATTTGTTTGAAGTTAAGCACAAAGTTACACAAAGGGCTATCTGTGCCCTGCTCATCACGGGTATCGAAACCTGGTTTATAGCGTTGTTAATTTACAGTCATACCGCTGTGCCACTAGGGGCTGCAAAGTAAGTAACGAATTATTCTTCTGTGTTAACGAGTGCAGTATAGTAGGGAACATACAAAATAGTAATTAGGCCTGGCATGGTGGTTATGGCGCGTGAGTCGCAATCCCTGTTACCAAACATGCTCGGCCTTTCAGCCGTGGGAACGTTATAATATGACAGTCAGTCCCACTAGTCGTTGGTAAAAAGAGTAGCCCAAGGGTTGGCTAACACTGCTAAATTAGGGACAACTAGCACAGGTAGCCCTCGAGTAGTTTTGCGCGAAATTCAAAACAAAATATTATTTCAAGATAAGAAAATTTGCTTTGTCTCAGTCTTAGATATTATGAGCGAAATATTTTCCAACCTTTTCTTCTGATGGGTTTATAAACGGCAAGCTGTTCGACAAGAATTTAATTTAATTATTTCATGTCAAACATGGTAATAAAATAAAACGACATTTACTTCAAGTTCGCCATACTTTGCCCAGTACATTTTATACACCTTTTCTGTCACATGCTTGTATCAGGGTCCATTTGTTTTAAATAATATATATATATACTATGTTTTATTGCTCCCTGTCTTCTGTCATCAGCTTATCGTAGATCCACTTAAGAATTCACGTAACATCTGGTCTTACTACTTTGATTGCAGAATGACTTAAACAATAGTCTATTCACTAGTGATGTTAGTGAAGCATTAGGATCCACCCAGTGATGTTTTCCCTTCGGGATCTTGAAAATTTATCAATTGTTTTAAGAGGTACAATCTTCTTTGGAAGTGAATAATTTACGGGTACAAAAATTTGTGATGATAATAGCTCAGAAATAGGGCTACTGCTGTCGTCTTTTTCTGTGCTGTACAGTAATCCTTCAGTTCTCATAAATAGTGACTTTCTTCTTCCCCTGCTGAACGGATAAAAACACAGTGTCCATATACCTGTGTAACTAGCATTTACATTACATATGAACTCTGCCAGCGTTGACCTGTTTCACGTTACAATTCTCTTCGGAATTTAGAGTGTATCTCTGTTAGGATGCGTGGAAAAGTGAAAGGTAATAAGCTTACAAAATTCGCATAATGGCTTCATGGTAGTAAGACGAAAGTCGAAGAAACTGAACTTGTTTGTAGCACTGTTTGAATATTCATTGGATAAATAAGACGTTTAGAAAATTCAGCTCCATCCACATAAACCCAGTCTTAACTTACTTAATATTTAATCCTGTTTCCCTCAGTTGTTGAAAAATATGAATCATAAAAGTGAAAGAGACAAAAAACACTATTTAATTTTGACTTCAATGTTTTTATATTGTTGTTTTTTCCTATTTCTTAATGTCACAATTATGTATAGTAAAATTTCAGACAAAATTAAAGTCCAGCGCAGCTGTGCTAAACTATTATTCAGTTTATAATTAAACTGTGGCCCGGCATGGCCTGGTGGTTAAGGCACTCGACTCGCAATCTGTGGGTCGCGGGTTCGAATCCCCGTCCCACCAAACATGGTCGCCCTTTCAGCCGTGGGGGCGTTATAATGTGACGGTCAGTCCCACTATTCGTTGGTAAAAGAGTAGCCCAAGAGTGGGCGGTGGGTGGTGATGACTAGCAGCCTTCTCTCTAGTCTTACACTTCTAAGTCAGGGACGGCTAGCGCAGATAGCCCTCGTGTAGCTTTGCGCGAAATTTACAACAAACAATCAAACATAATTAAACTGTGTGAAGAAGTCAACAAAGCATCAACATAAATCAAGTGCCTCTCTAACTGAAATTAATAAATGCTCAAAACATTTAGCATTAATACTAAACGTTGTTTGCACAAACAACTTCACTGAGTTGTGCTTGCTAATTGCAATTAATTAAATCATGAGAACAAAACAATTTTTCATACCATTACTTCTGAATACTTTTTTTTATAAATAGCTGGATTATTCAGTCCCATGTGATGCCTCAAAACTTTTGGTGGTATTATTTTAATAAAAATGTTAAGCAAAAACTCCCTGTAGTTAGACAGGTTCAACTTTGGAGGAGCTTTGCTGAATAGTCGTCTCAGGGTGTTTGTGATGGGTGATCCTGTTTTCCTTTGGGTTAGATAATATTCGCAGGTTTATAACAAGCATATTTCAAGTATCAGCCTAAGAATCTGTAAGTTAGACTAGAGTGTATGCCTTGGTAGTATCATTTAATATCATTATATTTTATTGTCATGAAATTTTGTAGGATTTTATAGTTCTGTAGACATTGAGAATCCATTTTTTATATTGGCAGCTTACTATTTGTCAAACCACATTTTACCTGGTCTTTTTTATCCCTGGACTCCCGAATATACCAGTTGGTTAAATCCAGTGTTTGATATAAATCTGTAACCATCATCTTCAGGATTATTACTCTCAGCTAGACCACGGTATTTCATACTTTGTCTGTCTTTGCTTCGGCCAGATGTCCAAAACGTGGCTCATCAATCTTTATTTCACTACCCTTGTGTTTAAATGACATGTAGTCCATTTCCTGCCACTTGTATCCCTGGTTCTTTTAAGGGTAACGTGGTTTTGATGTCCATAGATTTGAACACACATAATTGTCAGTCATTTCTTTTATGAAAGAGAGTTCCTTTACCTTAATATTCTTTAATATGTGGACATTGAATGGAAGATGTTTAGAGGGTAAGTACACTAAGTTAACAATTTATCTGTTTGCGAAGTATAATGTAGCCTTTTAAATAATTTAAAATGTGGTTGTGATTATTTGTCAGCAGCACACACTCTGTCTCCCCATATATCTAACTTATATATAGAAAGAAACTACAGTATCTAGTCCAATTCTTGGATTAAACCTCCAGCATAATTGTATGCACGGCTGTAAAGATAGTGATGGCCAAGAGATTGATTCATCAAGTGTAAGACAGATCTGATGCGTTTTTCGAACCTAATGAATTTTCCTGGAATGTTACTGGCCATATTCTTCCTCCTGATTGCTAAAATTTCCATACTAATCAGTCTAACCATCTGTTAAACAAAAGTCTCTAGGGTACAGAGATGGAAGCTGTACTATGCCTATACTGTACATGGTCTGTAAAGCCGAAGACCTTCATTCAGTATATCTTCAGGCAGATGAAAAGATGGACTGTTTAACAGCCTAACTTTGAAATTTGCTATCGGTAATTCCCGATTTATAGATGACAGATGTTGTTAGTGTATCCGACAAGAACTTCTGTGGTTTAATACGCTTACGCTGTAGCTGCTTGATGTAATGAGTAGGACTCGTTTTGTTGAGCCTATGTTTCTCCATTGAGAAAGCCTCCAGGGGTATCTAGAGAGGTATTCGATATCATCCCTGTAACGTTGTTTGTTCGTACAATGAAGCTAAATACCATGGGAGCTGAGGATTTTGTTGTAACTTTGGAATGCTAGATCGCTTGGAACCTCAAAATAATGCTTTCGCTTTTGACTTTTCTAATTTGATTTTGTTCCTCATTGGCAAAAGTTGCAATAACACCTGTCCTGTTCATAGTTGTTGCTTTTTTTGTGCGTATACAAACAGAAAATGAAAAATTAATTAATAATAAGTAATAGAATAGAATGAATACATAATAAAACAATTCAAAAATACAAATCTTGGCCACATCACCAAGAATTATCCATTTCATACATAGCCTGTTGCATTAAAATACATTCCGATAAAAGAAATAACTGCACAAACCGAAACTAACGGATCTGTGTTTGAAGAAGCTATAGCTAAAGTTAAATGATTGCACGTAGTTATAGAAAAAATATACAAACCTCGAAGATAAAAGAAAAATTGTATAATGAGAAATTATCGCTATGACCTACTTACGCTTACATGTCACAAGTGAAAAGTGATGGAACTGAGATGAAAGAAAGAAGAATGGTGAGAGTACGATAAACGAATCTAGAGAACTGTGGAGTGAGTGAAGAGTAGGTACATTTTGGAGGTACAGACAAATTCGTTCAACAATGATTTCCCGTTATTTTTATACTAGTCCCGAACTTTTATACTAGTCAGGTATATAAAATGCAAAATTAATGTAGAGCCTTTTTCAGTAGTGAGAACTTTTATTTTTAATCACAGATCTTATCTGAAGCATGAAGTGCTTCGAGCTACATCATCTTCGTGTACTTTATGACAACATTCTGGGAACATAAGTCATTCGTTTAGTACACAAATACTTTAAATTAGAAAATAAGTAAAATTATGCAGCTCAATTAAACAAAGCTTTATTTGGATAAATACCAGTTTTTGCTTTTGAAGTTCATATATCATGCCGTGTTGTAGCCTACAGAGTGTATAATTGTTCTCGTAATTCATGGCATGCGCATGTTTTAGTGACTTCACGAAAGTACAAATTGCAACGTTAAGTGTCCCTTATGTGACGTCATTTTAGTGTCTACTGTCTGACTGACGGACAACACACTACTGTAAAGTGGTGTGAGTGGTTAAATCAGGTGACTCTTTCAGGCGGTCTTTGGCCCTCTTTCGGGGACATAGGATGATATTAATGATTATATAATGTTAGTTTTCCTTTGTACTCGCATACTTTAAATGATTAGAATATATTGATATCTTTATATCACTACTTCGTTAGTAGTCAATCTCCTTGATAAACGATTTTGTCTAGATTGCTGAACAATTACTTTTTTATAACTTAACAGTAATATCTATTTACTTCTTTTTTTAAACTAGTTATATTTTAATCTCTGCTTTCCAAAGTATATGTTTCAAGAGTTCCTTATAAATTCCCCATCAAATTCCAAAAATTCTTATTTAAAACATTTTAATTAACCTAATTAAAAAAATGTAAAAATATCATCCAAAATAGATAGAAAACACCTCGTTAGGGTTCAGATGTATCCATGTGAAAATATTTCTGTACTTTTTTCAACAAAATACGAGATTTGTGTACCTTTTACAAACACCAATACGATGATTATTTATCTTTTGAAAATCGCTATGCTGTGCTATCGATGTACACTATACCTAGAACTGGATATTAATTTCATTCCAAGCTATTTAAATTCTACGTTAATGAAGCTTTTTTCTTGTTTTATTAATGACTGATCTTCCTGCATGTTGACCGCTTAGATCAAAAGTAATAAGATTAATGATCTGCATTGGATCAATTTTATTACTTTCACTTAGTCTACCTATCTTTTTCGTTTTGCTCACTAAGTATTCTTCAGCTAATTAATTCAGATTAGGTTTGCATTCTAATTTCCTTTTTCTGGGTGAAAACACGCCCTTATAATATTCAACTTGCAAAACTAAAATCACTGAAATTTTCGTCCCAAAATGTGCTGAGCTTTCACAGATCAGTAAAAACCTGAAACGAAGTCTAGGTAATGTGGCATTAAGATTCATGTATACAAGGCAACAAAGTGTTCTCTCTCCTTGTGATTTGGTGGGGCGTAGCCTAATGTTTAGCCTTCCGAACTTTCAATCCAAGAGTCCATGGCTCACGTCCCACACTTTCGGAACATAGGTGCATTATAAGAGTGACTATAAAATCGCACCTTTCGATTAGAATTAGTAGACCAAGAGTTTTCGGTGGGTGCTGTTGAGTAGGTGCCTTTCCTCTTGTCCATCAGTTCAAAATTAGGAACGGCTAGCGCAAGTAGTCCATGCGCAGGCTTAAGCGAATATCTAAAACAAATAACCAAACAATATTTTAAGAAAAACGCCTTTTGGTGTTGAAATGTAATGAAATGAAAACGTTTCTCTACTTTTCCAACAAAATACAGGATTTGGGTACATTCTAGGTGATCCTGGACAATAAGTGCAATAACTAAGATTAATTATAGTCCCTGAAAGTTGGACAAGCTATTGAGTTAGAAAATCCTTGAGAGAGAAATATAGCACTAGATTCACATCGGAAATTTAGATTGGAAGCTGGTTTTGCTCCCGCTACATAGTAGGTATACTCGAGTTACGTGTTGTATTGTCATTTGATACAAATACCTATTTTAGCAGATGCTAAAATTTGAAAATACTTTCAAGCCTGTTTGAACAAATCTAAATTGCTAAACAATGAAATTTAGCTGTATTACCATTACTTATAAATACAGCATTGAAAGGCTTTAAAACAATCTTAAAAAATGCTAAAACTAGTTTGCAATTAAAATTGTTTTAATAAGTAAGCAATCTTTATTTATAAGATCTATCTTCTCAAACTTTCCAGTAATGTAAGGCTTTGCGCTCGATTCGCAATGTGAGGGTCGTTGGTTCGAATCCCGTCCCCAAACATGCTTACCCTTTCACGCGTGACAGTCAATCCTACTATTCTTTGGTAAAGAGTAAACCAAGATTTGTTGGTGGGTGGTATATTCCTTCTAGTCTATCACTTCAAAATTAGGGACGGCTAGCGCAAATGGCTTTCGAGTAGCTTTGCGCGAATTTCAAACAAAAAACAAGCATATAATTTAGTAATATGGTTACAGACTGATTGTTAGTTGACCAAAGTCATAATAAGGTTTGCCCAGGAATTTCACAAAAAGTTTATAGAACGTACGGGCAAAATCCATCTTAAAAAGCAGACTTGTTCTTGATACAACACTCATGACATTCTATCTAAGGCTGCTAAAATATTGATAATAGCAAACAACTTGATTTTCCGATTGTTAGACAAAATTCAAAACTCATCTATTTGTTCATCATACTATTCTAGTTTCACATGCCTATTGAAAAAAAACAAAACGGCTATGAATATTTTATTCAATCCTGGGCAAACCCATTAAAAAAATTCCTGCACAAGTAATAGGGTTATTTCTTTGTTGATTCTTGAAAGAGGGGTAACGAGTTTATCAGTTTTTTTCTTCGCTACTGACCAAGTTTCTCTAAGAAGCCATTCTAGCACCGAAGCCTGTAGCAAAAACGGCTAGGTATACTGCGCCAAAATATATGCACATCTAGTAAACAAACTCCTGTGAAGGTTGTAGGGCTATTCTTAAGTTGAAAGTCGAGATTTCCACCCTTTAAAATTTTCTAACTTCTTCTTCTTCACTATCTAGATAAGCTCTCCGAAGCCATTCAAGCATTGTGGAAATGTAAAAGCTCCGTTATACTAGTCGGAAACGCTTTTATTAGTGTAAACAATATGTATATTTACAACAGTGTCTCTAGCCTTATTATTATGATTATAGTTTAACAAGCCGCTACATAAAAAATGGCTACGGATATTTTATTGAAACCTGGACAGTAGTAATGAATGCAGTATTGAGTATGTCATACGATAGTTTTAAAATTAATCCAAGCGCTTTCGTTTTTTCACCCTGAAGAATTTACCTAAGTCCTTCACTTTCGGCCATTGAAAAAAATCCGGTGTTTTACTAGTTTTGATTGGAAAATTATTTGTGCAGCTTATGGTGCATTAATTTGAAACTGTCACGTTGAGGATTCGTCATTTCTCGAGTTTATTATTGTGTTTTGTCTCTACGTGGTTTTCTGCGACTATTTCTGTGAGTTTTTTAACAGTAGACGATTACCATAGTAGATTTCTCTACTCTTGTGAGTGATGATTTATCCTTCTGATTTTCGTACTTCTTTTGTTAAACGCGTGTTTACAACAAACCTCAGGCACAAAACCATCTGGCTCAGTAAATAATGGTTGGATAGGAAAAAACGGGCCCGGCATGGCCAGGTGGTTAAGGCGCTCGCCTCGCAATCTGAGGGTCGCGGGTTCGAATCCCCGTCACACCGAACATGCTCTTCCTTTCAAAGAGGGAAGGCTGTCAAGTGGGTTGCATCCTTAACGTAAGAAACAGCTTTAGAAACGATGGCAGATCTTGCTTTGCCATCGGCTCAACGGTCCGCAAGGACTATGAGAAAAAAAAAGGGAAAAAACGCCAATGCAGCAGTAAACTGTTGAAAACATGTAACATTCAACTGAATGTAGCTTAAATTTATTCTCCATAAATGGACATAAAAAACTTAAGAAACAAGATAATTAATTTTTTTTAATTTAAAAAATATAAATAGGGATCGTCAAAAAAGTACCGAAACGAGTTGAACCAAAATGAAGAGATTATATTTTTAAAGCCTACACCTAGAGACTCTAAAGAAAGTGAAAACCTGGGATAGAAATAACTGAGACACTATTTTCAGCCTAGTTTGTTTACTTTTTTAGAGTCCCTAGTTGTAGAATTGAAAAGATGATCTTTGCATTTTGATTGAACTTGTTTCTGTACTTTTTTGACGATCCCTATTTCCCTTTTTAAATTAAAAGTTTTTAATTATCTTGTCAAGGAATATTATTTTTTATGCAACTCCTCTTTTAACTTGTACCTTCTTGGTGTATCAAGTTCCAGCGTTTCTCAATCCTCTTTCCCCACCTATTTAACCGTACTAAAATATGCTTTTCTGTTATACACGACTGTTTCTTTCCGGTGTAGTAAACTGTATCATATGCTGTACGTCTGGCATGGTCTGGTGGTTAGGACGCTTAACTTGTAAGCTGAGGGTCGCGGATTCGAATCCTGTCACCGAACATTCAATCCATTTCACCCGTGGGGGGCATTATAATGTGATTGTCAGTCCCGCTACTCTATCACTTTCAAAGGAATATAAAGTTGTTTTGTACAACATATACTTGTATGTAGAATTTCGCGCAAAACTATTCAAGGGATATCTGCGCTAGTTATCTCTACGCTCTTGTCTGTCGAAAGTGTTGTTTTTTTCTCACCTGTATGAAAACTAACTTCCTGTTTTTGCATCACACCAAAGTATTCTTTCAGAGTGTACTCAGTTATACCAAAATTAGACTTCCTTTTGCACAATAATATATCATCTTCCTGATGCCATCAAATATTCCAAACATACCGTTTTTTTGGCGCATTGCAGTGTAACGGAACTTGTTAGAGTACTCGACTGAAATAGAAAGAACGTTTCTGACGTAACCAATGTAATCGTATTAAATATATTCTACTTTAACAAGTTTATGTCGTTTACAGGAGAGTAACTAATATAAGTTGTTTTTTACTCGTTCGATATCACGAGTTAAGCTTATTTAAAGGAAATTTACCTGAAGGTTTAAACATTTTACAGTTTAAATGGTTTCGTAGTAAAATGAAATAGACAATACACAAGTTTACACTTAATCTTTCCTTCATGTAGTGTTACCGACGTGAGTGGTAAATACATGTACAGCTCTAGATTGTTGGTCGATATCTTTGTCACTGAGCCGCATCGATGCTAGAATTTTAACGATATTGCCACATAATATTATTCTATATGTGTGGAACTCGACGGCGCTTAATATATAATTATTTTTTCAAAAGTCTCGACTTTCAAGCCGTGTAATATCTCAGAGTAAAGATGAAGAAACGTTCTTTTAACGCATTAACGCCAACCTTATTGAGTAGACAGGCCACGAAGAAAGCTTAACGTTTATTGATAGAAGTTAGGGGTTTTTTCTTCATCCTTTCAGCCTGTAATTATTTTTATCTGCAGCATTAATGGATTAGATGTTTGGGATATATGAGGATTAGTCTGGCAAACAGAGGTGAGAATTAACTGCGCCAAACTATTCTCACTTCTTTTTTTTTAACTCGTTGTGTAAAAACTAGAGAAGTGCTTCCTTATTGTTTTTTTTGGTTAATTCAACAAAGATCGATTACTTCTGATATATCATAACAAGCGATTCTTTATATAAAAAAAGCACTTCTTAAAGAACTCCACTGAAATTTGAATTAATCTGAGTAAGTTGAATTTCATTGCATGTTTGTATACAGAATGTAGTTACAGGTAACGCAATGAAACTACAAATGAGGTAACAATTTGTTCTTAAATAACACAATACATGTTTACATAGAAAATTCATTAACAGCAGTTCAATTCTAGTTTGTTTTGTTGCATACGTCTGTTAACGAACCATTTGCTTCAGTACAAAGATGCATCATGGCAGTTTAGCCTCAACTACGGAAGTTTCAGTTGAGATGTCATTGAAATCTATAATAATAAAAATACATGTATGTGGGTCTGTGTGTGTGTGTGTATGACCGCCATAACTCCAAGAGGAAAGCACCTAGAAACCTGAAATTTTGCACACATACTAAGTGGACCCTGAGGGTGTGCACTAGGGTATTATTACTCATCCACGTGCTTGCGCGCATGCGCGTGAATATCTTTTTAATGAGGCAAGCTTGCAAAAAACCACATAGAAAAGAAGTGTGATCACCACATATCCAAGGGGAAAGAACCTAGACACCGGAAATTTTCCATCCATACTGAGGTTGGGCACCTGGGTATTACTTATCTTATCTACGTGCGTGCGCGCATGCGCATCTTTTTAATGAGGCAAGCTAGCGAAAAACCACATAGAATAGAAGTGGTTCTTTATATAACAAATATAAATCACATATAGACAGAATGACACGCACGTGTGTGCGTGCGCGCGTGCGTGTCTGTATATGTGTAACCACTATAGCTCCAAGAGGAAAGAACTTAGAAATCTGAAATTTAGCACCCATACTAAGTAGACCCAAAGGGCCTGCACCTGGGTATAGATCTAAATCACAGACAGACAAGCGCGTGTGCTTCTTTTTAATGCGGGAATCTAGCGGAAAACCACATAGAAAAGAAGTGGTTCCTTATATAACAACTTCTAATATATATAGAAAAGTCAGTGCGTTTTGGTAACAATGCGTTCCAACAGTGGCTTTTATGTCATGTTGCTTAGCAATAAAAGTACAACCAAATATTGTTGTTAAGAGGCTATGTACTAAATGTATAAAATTAAATGTAAAAACTACAAAATCGAAAAAAATATATTTGTTGTTTACTAATTTAGAGGCTTCGTTAGTTAAAGAGGTTTGTTTTTTATTATTTGTTTTTATTATCTAAGTTTAAAATCGGAGGACAAGCCAGAGGGAATGTTACCTTTATAAACAGACCACATCCCGTAAAGAAGCAACAAAAATGTATAGGTTATTAAAATGGGTTCCGAATACACACACTGACATAGTCATCTAGAACAAGGCAACGTAATAACACGAGCTAAGCCGAGTACTTTCGCTAGTCGTATAAGATTTTATAGATAATATTATGTATTATGAAGAATTACACATTTAAAATTAGTACACAAATTACAACACAATTTTTTACTTAACGTTTAAATTAATATTCGCATAGTTTTTTTTTTGTTGTTGTTTCATTCAAGTCTTGGAGAAGGTGGGCATCAGAGAGTTACGCCCTCTTTTTTCAGACAAGAGATGGATAAAAACTGAAGCATTGAGAATATAACTGATATGTAAGAAGACCTGAAGAAAATGATATGGTTGTGATCAATATGATAGTTTGAATGGAGGCAAGAGCAAGGAAGTGAAAGAAGTTGTCCACTAACAGCGAGTGACGTAAATGGTCGGGAAGTCAATCCAGTATCCTTTTGGATAAATGTAACTGGTTAGATTCCGTAGAGGAGGGTCGTTATGATTGGAATCATCTGAGAAAAGCAAGGTGACATAGAAGTTCAATAAATGATCAAGCAAAGCAATAGTTTGCGTGGAGGTCGTACGAACATGGAGAAGATCAGCAAATATGAGATTTACATTGAAAAAATATCATTGAACACATCGGATATCAATGTCTCAGGGATGGATATGAATAGGTGGGAAAATGATGCATTCATGTAGTTCTTGTTTAGGACTAGATAGTTTGATAAGAAAAGCGAGTCTAAGAACATGAAGTTCCAGATCTTGTAATTGATGATAAAAGTTGGAGGAAGTAGAAAGTTAAGCAGTGTGAACATAAATGAGACAGGTTCGAATGAAGTTCTTGTAAGTATGCAACAGAAGAGGTGGATTCAATCCCCCGAGTTCCTGTAAACTGACAGAGAGGATGCAGATAGAGGTAATTTTCTGGCTGATCGTCGTCATCGGATCTTTCCAAGATATTTTACCATATCCGAGAGCTGAATGAAAATAATTGCAGTAAGGACGGTATTTGTGGAGTGTAGGACCACAAGTATGAAAATGATCTTGGAGGAACTAATGAAAGAATCCCAGCCACGGTTCTAAGCGAAATTGGTGTTGACAGCAGACTGTAAAACTTTATTGATGGGTTTTATTGTCGGGCAGGTGGCTACAAGAGCTTTATCATGAGCTTATTGAAAAAGGTTAAGTAGGAATCTAGGGTATAGAATGTCAGCAAAATATAAGATTTAAAGAAGAGGAAACAATATAGGCATAGTTAAAAAAGTCGTTATTCGTTTGCAAGTTTAAGGTTTATGATTTTTGGTTCCATTAAATCTCTCGTTATCGAAGAAAAGTGTTTCATGCTTATCTTCTTTAAACATAGGCTTCGGAATAATTTGCGTAATTTGTTGTCCAGTTATGTACTACTGTATTTGTTTAAACTTATACACTAGTCATTCCGAAGATTTTAATATCATGTTTAATCTATATGTATATATTTAAGTAGTTATTTTCTTCCAATAAAACTTAAATCTCAGTTTTAAACCACATATAATGTAACAGCATGTCAAAAAAGTGTGTATTTTTGTTTAATAGTGCATGTTTTTATTTTAAATGTTTATTTATCCTTATTTTAATCACTTGGCATGAGACTCATCTTGTTCATTTTTACGTACACTAAACAATCTAACGGATTCACTATATAAATATTAATAACTTTCAATTAAAGTAAGTGGAACTAAAAATCAACCTCGCCATCAGTATAATCAATTAGATATATATTTCTTACGCCTCTTTTTATATAGAGTAGAGTGCATTATTCCATGAGTTCAGTACCCTCTCTGTTAACACTTATTTCGCCCGTACATCCAATAATATCTCACGAGTTTGGCTATCTTAAGAGACTTAGGTTAGTCCCTTATACATATTATACTAAGCTAAGAATGCAAATTCATTTCTACAATAAAAATATAAGACTAAAATAAAACTATATATATTAGACATTCCAGTGTTAAGGAAAGTAGCTACAAATAAAAGATAGAGTACATATATTAACTATTAAAAAGAAAAATAGAGTATACCTTAACTATGGAAAAAATAGAGTATATCTTAACTATGGAAAAAATAGAGTATACCTTAACTATGGAAAAAATAGAGTATACCTTAACTATGGAAAAAATAGAGTATACCTTAACTATGGAAAAAATAGAGTATACTTTAACTATGGAAAAATAGAGTATACCTTAACTATGGAAAAATAGAGTATATCTTAACTATGGAAAAATAGAGTATACCTTAACTATGGAAAAATAGAGTATACCTTAACTATGGAACACAAAAACACTTTCCTACTCGCCCTTCTACACTTCCAGTTAGACATTTTGGTGCTCTTTCCAGAGACAGACAATCACTTCTTTGTTCTGATCAGATCATTGCATATTGTGCGCTAACTGCACCCCTGGAAATTACACCACAGCTCCAGTCATTGACACAGCAACACATGGATAACCAATCGTGTCGTTATTAACTCCACTCGGCAACTAAATGCCCATTAACTCTTTAATATAATGTTCTCTGTTATGGAAAAAGTTGAGTATTTTATAAATCTTTTCCACTTATTTCTTTCGTGTTATTTTCTTTAATATTTTTTATTAATTTATCGTTTGTTTTTCGATTAATGCTCAACTTATCAATAAATAAAGTTAGATCTTCTATAAAAGGCGAAATGTAAATGCGACAACGCTCGAGAAAGTTCAATAGTAATATTAAGGCTGAGAAAAATAGTTACAACAACCTTAAATATAGCGAAGAAAGCAATTAGCAAAAACTAGTGTAACCTAACCAATAACGTAATTGGTGTAAGTATAGGGTAAATTAAAGAATAAAGTTGAGATGATTTGTTTCAAACCTTTCTTGAGATAGTTTTAGCCACACTGACAAAAATACCACTGAATTGACGGCACGTAAGTCAACAAAGAGTACAACAGATTTGTAGCTTTTTGATGAGAAAGAAGAAGCGTTAGAAGTGATTTTTTTAGTCTGCAATGGAAAGAAGAGAGCAATCACGATAGCTATAGTACATAAAGGATACAAAAGGGCTCATCAAAGTCACACAACATCCGATATTTTTCGGTAATTATTCTGCTTAAAGTCAATCAAATTTCGCCAAACAGTCAGTGTTCGTGCAATCCGATGCACCGAAGAATAAACAGATTAGTGCAAGTCAATCATAATCGAGAGTTGTTGCTAAAGTTCTACTACTTAAATCCCACCTTTGAGTTAGCTGATGGAAACAATGTTAATATCGTATTAAGTTACTGTTACAAAACCTGGAATCTATAGAAGGAAAAAAATCAACGTCATAAACGATCCGGCCACTGCCGGTACTGCTTTAAAATTATACACTGCTTTATTTTCCAGTCCTTCTTTTTTTTCCAGTTTTATGTACGCATACATGGTATGTTGTTGTCTATAGGACTTACGAGCTTAATCATGGGTTGGTTCTTGTTTGATATCGTGTAACATAGAATATAGATGTTCTCATGCAATATAAAATAATAAATAATCTGATACAGGATATGTGCTCAATGGGGGGTGGGGGGGTGTAACCAAAGGAATAAAACAGATATTGAAACACACACGTGATTTTGAACAAATCAGAGT
Source organism: Limulus polyphemus (assembly GCF_000517525.1). NCBI lineage: Eukaryota > Metazoa > Arthropoda > Merostomata > Xiphosura > Limulidae > Limulus > Limulus polyphemus. Next base: position 24,820 of record NW_013666358.1, on the reverse strand, counting down.
AAGGTCCGGGACTTATAAAGTGGTGATGGGTTACTTTTACATCACCCTGTATTATAAGATCAACAATTCTGTGACTTTGTTCAATATTTTAATAGATATAACAAAGAAAGATTTCTACTTTTTCTACGGGTTATAACAATTTCGGTTTACGTATTTAACCTATATAAAAGCCAATGAGTGTCACATTACGCTTGATTTCTCGAAATAGGAGAAGTCATAAAAGCTAAATTGCATTTATCCAGATAGAATAGTTCAATTACTGTCTGCCCATTACGATTTTAGTGACGGGGGTGCAAGGAGGCCCTGAAACCTTATAAGTGTAGTGAATGTTGGTATAATACACCTAAAGTAAAGACGTAGTGTGGGATCACCAAGCCTATGCAAGCCAAATGCATAAAATTTTTCATGTAAGTAAAATATCGATTCAATTTTAAACTTAAATATTTTCTGAATTAAGCTATTTTCTGCTATATCACTAACGTTTTCATAATAAAAAACACCTCTTTAATCAACGGAAACTCTAAGTTAAGAGATCAACAAATCTTTTTACAGTTGTCTTGTCTATACATTTTTTTTTATACTTTCAGAACATAGACTAACAACAATATTAGGATATACTTTTGTTAATAAGCAACACGATATAACAGCCATTGTTGGAACGTAGTGTTACCAAAACGCACTGGCTTTTCTATATATTAGAAATTGTTAAGCTAATTGATTTTTAACAATAATTATACTATGAATACGCCAAAAATTCATTTCATGAATTATCTTAATTTCGATTGGCTCACAAAAGAATTTACCGACGTTTGACTGTCGCAACTGCACTTTTCTGCTTCTTGTTGGTCAAGCTTGATTTCGCAAAATTTATTTATTTCATCTAGCCATGAAATGTGAGGTTTTTGGTATACTATGGGATGGGGGTGGTAGTACTTGCCCTGT
>NW_013666358.1:17960-22878 GCF_000517525.1 Limulus polyphemus | reverse complement strand
GGCTCACAAAAGAATTTACCGACGTTTGACTGTCGCAACTGCACTTTTCTGCTTCTTGTTGGTCAAGCTTGATTTCGCAAAATTTATTTATTTCATCTAGCCATGAAATGTGAGGTTTTTGGTATACTATGGGATGGGGGTGGTAGTACTTGCCCTGTTATTTTTGACGGGATATACACTAGTTTTGTGTTATAATTATTGGTATAAAACATTTTACGACTTTAAGGATTTTTTAACATATAATGATTTTTAGTTTGCTAAAATTCAACAGAGAAACTGCAATGTAATATGTATTATCAGAATACTAAATACTTAATCCCATTTTATTAACATGGAAGAACCTCGAAAGATAGGAATATATATCATTGTCGTATCCAAATGCTCATGTAAGATGTTTTCGAGTTATCTCACAATTTTAAAGTTTCCAAGAATTAGACAAATCTGGAATTTTATCCTTTTTTACAACAATATCCGCACTTGTGTTTTATGTGGTGTACTTTACAACAATATTGACAAAATAAATGGTAGACAAGGTAGACATAGCCTTCTGTACATGAGTAGCATACAATACTTATGTAAACCCATCGTTAGTTGAAAAACATTTTAAGTTACGGGAGTCTGCATTTTTATCCGTTAATATAATATGATTATATAAGTTTTCTCTGATATTTTATTTTGAAGACCTTTCGTTATTTAAAAGTCAGTTGTTTTTATGTATTAACAGGTTGCGAGAATTTATCGAAGAAAATGAGAAGATCGACCCTTTGATTCACGCTCCAGACAAAAAGAACAATCCCTGGGCAGAAAAGGGGAAATGTCTTATCATGTAACACATGACTATTCGTTTCCACTGGAAACAATGCTGATTTAACAACAGGAACAGATCTCGTGATCTGGCGTTGACGTCATCACATTTCTTACTCTTCCCATGCTGTGTGTAGCCAGTACCCATAGGTATATCAGGTGGCGAGCTTCCTAAAGGAACTCAATGCTCGATCTTATGCTTTGTGCTCAATAAAACAAAATCAATTTTAAACAATCATTGTTTCGATTAACACGAAATATGTCTATAGCTAAGTACTAAAATATTGACACTTAGTCTCTAGTATTATTAAGCCAAAACTGTTCACGTAAGATATGATTAATACTTAATTCTGAAGCAGTTAAGTAATTTCTTGTGAATGATTTCATCCTTCTTTGATTTAAAACCTGTTAGATTTCAGTATTGGATGCCTAAATCAAAAATGTTTTTGACTTTGAACTGAACCCATAAGGATAAAACTACTTCTTTTAATGATTTCATAGATCAGTTTTGTAAACATATATTGTTTATTGGTTTAACTGTAAGATGTCGTTATGGTTAATAACTTCAGTTACTCACAAATAAAACCCAGTATAAAGCATCAGGTAGATTTATGTTGTAGAACGTGTCAAATTCAACACTTGTTCCTTTTAATTAAACACGCCAAATTCAGCACATATATTTTTATACATATAGAAGTTAAAATTCTCAGCTTATCTGTCTCACTAAAAACATTATGCCATTGATGTATATAAAAAAAAATATATTAAAATACTAGATAATCTGTTTTGTTTAATATGTCAAGAACACCTGGTCCAGTCTGCCACAATGCACATTTAACCAGCTGCAGTTTACCTTAACATGCCAGTATCTAACTTGTGTGAAACATTTGGTACCATTCATATAACATAAAGAAGAGAGAAAACGGTGTAAAGTTACATCATCTATCACCAAATGTCATCCTGTAGTTCAGTACGAACAAGAGTACGAAAGTTATCCTGAGAAAAAGAACTTTGCTATAGGTAATATTTTGAATAGTGGTTATGGTTTGAGCAGGAATTTTAAAATAGATACAACATTGTCCAAACTATAGGAAATCCCATAACAAACAGGACCTGTTTTATAGCTGCTGCATAGCGGCTCATAGAATGGCTCCGAGTTTTTTCAAATACAAACTTTTGGTTTATAGCTCCGTCATCTCTTGATCGATTTGAGAACTAATTACAGATTTGGACTCGTGATTTTTGATTGATGTATTTGAACACGCTCTAGGTCCCATAGATTAATTTACTCTAATCCTGCCTAAAATAATTCCAATTTGAGGGTAGGCTGGTAGATGTCCCGATGAGTAATAAAATCGAATCGGGTATACGCGCACCCCACGCTTGGTGTTGCTGGCGCACAAAAAATCTAGCTAACAAAAAGTGAAAACAAAAAGGTCTCATAGATTAATTTACTCTAATACTGCCTAAAAGAATTTTAAGTCCCGTGGCTATTGAGGATTCCCTTTTACTCAACTTTAAACGTCTATTATAGTCTATTATAGTAAACATAAAGATATTGTTACGACATCGGGGGTCACGTGACGCTAGTAACACGTCATATTCTCGATCGTTCACGTCCCTTCCTGAAATCTCGAGAGGCTACTAGATATGCGGTAGTCTTGTATATATATGCCGCCAAAAAGTGACGGCAACAATGTGTGTGTAATTGACAGTGGAGTCGAGCACGTGAGACGTTTGTTGTGAATTATAGCGTTTGTTATAGCGCGACTGTGGAAATTAAGTGTATTGCAAAGTTGTATTCAGAAAGAATAAACCAGTTTTATTTAAGAAAGGACTTGTATAGCTAAAGTTTCATCGGAAAGAAATTTTACGGAAAATTAACTAACGACCAGAGACGTAACAATATGTAGATGAAAATCTATTATGCATCAGTTCACGTTAGGCAAAATTCATCATTTCATGTCCAACAGCTTCCATTAGCATGTACCCTCTTCTTCAGTTCTGCAGTAATAACAGTATTCTGGGATACAGGTTTAAAAAAACTAACATTATTTAGTCAACTGGTTTAATAAAAACTTACCATATTGATCAAAACTGTGGTTCTGGAATAGTTTTGGTGCAGTTTGTTGCCTAATGTGCTACTTTATCAAGATTAATACTGAGAACTTACCATATTGATCAAAACTGTGGTTCTGGGATAGTTTTGGTGCAGTTTGTTGCCTAATGTGCTACTTTATCAAATTCAAAACCTTCTATAACAGGATGAGAAAGCTGGACAACCTTTATTGTATATTTACTTAGAGAAGTCTGTGTGTGTGTGTGTGGACAATCCTTGGAAATTTACGACCACCGCTAATATGGTAATTAGTAAGATTTGTTAATGTGGAGGATCCTGAAATAAAAGCACAAGTCAAACAACATTATTAAAAATTACATTATCAATTATTAAACTGTTTTGTGCATTAACAGTTAGAATAGCTTAATGTGATAAATAAAAAATAGAATGTATTAGGATAAAAATCTCTACCTCGATGAAATATGAATAACACATTTTCACAACAATAAAGCCATTGGAAAGAGAGAAACATAATATTTAACTGTAATTTCCTTCAGTAAATCTTCACTAGGTTTACTGTTAGAACGTAGAGATGAATTCACGATGACCAACTCTAAGCGTTTTAAGGCTGTTCAGTCAAATTCAAGTTACTACCAGAAACGATATACACAACGAAAAAGAGCGGCGTTCAGCTAAAATCTATTAACATGATAAAATGATAGAGTGACAAAAAAAGATAAGACATAAGCTTTCTTGTTAAGAGTACATTATTATTTTTTCATTCTATTAGCAACACTTCACAAGACTGAGATTATTTTCCCGATGTGACAAAATTTAATGTTGCCTTGCCTACACGTAGAATAAAGAAATTTGGTCGTTCCAAACATGTCTAGTTATTGAAATGTTTTATGCCAATTATCACTCACATATTCTTTCATCTTACTTTGTATGTTACCTTAGTAATCCAGTTTTTCACTTCGTTTCGTAAGCACATAGTAAAATAAATTTGGTTTCTTTCAAAAAATAGTGTAATCTTCTTTTACTACAGTTTTAAAAGTAACCGTCAACAACACATCATGAAAACTTTGGTGATGAAATTTTAACTTAAATACATAATTGCAGATTAATTATAAATATATTTACGTTTTTACTGGAAAGTAATTAAAATTATCTTATGTAAGTAAAAATTATTTAATACGCTTTTACCTAGTTGTGAAATCTTCAGGATTTATGACAGTATATATAAAAATGAAAATGAAAACTCTATACTTTATTATAACTAAGATCCACAGTTTTGTCTTAAATTTTTGATGATAAAACGCAGAATGATATATATGTGTGTCTTTAAAATTACCTTCGATTTCGAGGTGCTTTTTACTTTAGTGTTTATTATCTAAATGTGCTTCGTTGGTTGCATAAATAGTTTGCTCAGAAAATGTTATTTCAATCATTATAAAGAGTTAAAAAACTTTCTTCTGGAATAGTTGGGAGAATTTCTATGGCATAATTAGGGTATTTTTAAAATTCTAATAACATATTAATATAAATCATATAAGAAGTTTGTATTAAAGTGACGAAAACTTCAGTCTTTAAATGATAAATATTAGAATATGTTAACTAAATTTTATATAACAGTTAATTAATCTCTCTGTCTCTCTTCATTTTTACCAATAAATGTTAAATACGAAGCTCATGCCCTATAGCGAGGAGTCGGTTCTTTTTAAATAAAGTGAATTATAACTTACTTATTAAATGTCCAATTAGTTTCAGTTTAAGCTCACCAGGCAATGCTAACAGGACAAAATAACAAGAAATATAACGTTAATATTGTATATAGTTTTTATTTTTATAATGAAGAGCAGACTTGCAAAGCTGCCAAATTGGAGCTATGTTCATTTCGTTCTAAAATCCTTCCCCTCGATGTGGATTCCTGTACGTGGTGAGGGGACCTCCCAGGAAAGGTTCTGTATTTTCAGTTCCTTCCTCTGGGATCTAAGCATCCACCCACGTGTTTGCCGTGCGTGACGACCCGTGAAGGGGAGGAGAAGATCCTGG
>NW_013666358.1:15874-16978 GCF_000517525.1 Limulus polyphemus | reverse complement strand
AAGCTATTGTTCCCTACTCCATCTCGGACATATGCCACTGCAACAGTGGGAATGCAGACGGACCTTTCCGTGCTTCCATCTGAGTCTTTTTCACGCCATGTGAGAGGTTTTCTGCCCTCCATGGTTAATAGAGTTGATAGGTCTACTTCGACTCCAATATCTGTCCCCACTATTCCTTTCAGTGACTGCCTGGGTCAACCTCCTCGGGCACCAGCCTCCGATGTCTGTGTGGGTCCTTCTTTGGCCCCTAAAAGCAGGACAATCATTCGATCACGTCCTCAGTCATTGGATTCTCACACTGATGACAGAGATCTGCCCACTCAATCAAGGGCAGGATCCATGAAGGTTTATCGACCTCCCTCTAGTAAAGAAAAACAGCGTGGTCATATACCAAAGGGCTCCCCACCCCGTTCTCCTAAACATACATAACAATGGCCTCTTAGATACAGTGGAACTGTCGAGGTTTTCATTATAATCTCGATGACATTAAGGCCTTGATTGACTCTTATCATCCAGTGTGTCTATCCTTGCAGGAAACATTTCTGAAACCTGCCAATACAGTCACCTTTCGGTAGTTTTCTCTGTACCGGAATGACAGGTCGTGTAATGGGCGGGTGCATGGAGGGGTGGCACTGCTTGTCGACCAGCATGTGCTCTCCTTATCTGTGTCTCTCGATACACCCTTGGAGGCCATAGCCATCCATGTTTCCTTGGGTTGTACTATCACTGTTTGTTCTCTTTCTACCTGTCTCCTAGGGCGAGTTATGTTCAATCAGACCTTGATGCTCTCGTTGACCAGTTGCCATCTCCCTTTTTACTTCTGGGAGGCTTTAATGGAAACAACCCGCTGTGGGGTGGTGCTGATATTGATGGGAGGGGTCGTTCCATAGAGCGTATGCTCTCGGATCACAACCTTTCTCTCTTCAATACTGGTACATATACTTATTTTCATGCACCTAGTCAGTCTTTTACTGCCATTGATCTCTCGATTTGCTCCCATTCACTTTTCACTCGCTTTTCTTGGATAGTGACCCACAGGGCAATGATCATTTTCCTATCATTATGAGGGAGGTTGGCCATGGTCGATGCCACCCGACCCGAATG
>NW_013666358.1:4717-14917 GCF_000517525.1 Limulus polyphemus | reverse complement strand
AGTTTACCTCTGACGTTGGACAGTGTCATTGGTAAAGGTGACATTGTCCGATTAGACTGTATTTTTCATTTTTTACGCACTATAGGTCTTTCTAGTTGTATATAAATCTTTTATCGACATATATTGGCTTAATTCACTGTATTTTTACACTTTAATTTACTTTAACTGTTTTTACTGGTTGTTTGGCGCAGATAGCCTCGCTGCTTTGCGCCATAAACACCAAACATCAACAACTAAAATCCTTACTAGAGGCAGTTCGCCCCCCAGTGGCACAGCGGTATGTCTGCGGACTTACAACGCTGGAAACCGGTTTCGATACCTGTAGCGGGCAGAGCACAGATAGCCCATTATGCAGCTTTGCGCTTAACTACAAACAAACAAATGCTAGAGGCGGTCCAATTATGTTGAAACTGTGGGCATTTATAAATAATATAGCTAATATGTTAAATTGTCACTAAAGGGTATTCTACTAGGTCGTCAAGAAATTAATGTCGCGTTTTGGAACACTTTCATTAACCACCTCCCCAAAAAACGTACATCGCATATAATAGTTAAACGAACCGCCTAAACATCACGTTAGTGTAGCCTATTTAATGTTTAAAGTTTAGTATACTGTATTCCCTTATAGTGATGGCACACGACAAGACACATTCGGCATGTAATGCTGTTTGAATATAAGAAGGGAAACAATGCCTCAGTAGCCACAAAGAATATCAAAGAAGTTTATGGAAATGTTTTGAACGTTAGTAAGTGTCAACGGTGGTTCAGCAAATTTCGTACAGGTGACTTTAGTCTGAAAAACTATGATGGCAGGGGCAGACATGTTGGGATTGATATCAATGCTCTAAAAACGCTTGTTGAGTCTAACCCAAGGCAGCACACTCGTGAAATGGCCCTGAAATTGCATGCCTCTCATGAAACAATACGTAAACATCTAAGTAATATGGGAAAACTTCATAAAGAAGGGTTTGGGTTCCTCACGAACGTGCCCGCAGTCTGCGGGTTCGAATCCCAGTCCTACCAAACATGCTCGCCCTTTCAGCCGTGGGGGCGTTATAATGTGACGGTCAATCCCACTATTCGTTGGTAAAAGAGTAGCCCAATAGTGGGCGGTGGGTGGTGATGACTAGCTGCCTTCCCTCTAGTCTTACACTACTAAATTAGGGACGGCTAGCGCAGATAGCCCTCGTGTAGCTTTGCGCGAAATTCCAAAACAAACTAAACCAATCCTCACGAACTCTTCGATGATCATCGTTTCCAACGTGTGAACGTTGCTTCGTCTCTTCTGGCGCGTAATGCGCGTGAACCATTTTTAGACAGAATTGTCACCGGTGATAAAAAAAATGGATTCTCTATGGGAATATTAAACGCCGGCCCCAAAACCTGAAGTCTATTCGCAGAAAGTGACGCTTTGCATTTGGTGGGACATCAAAGGAGTAATTCATTTCGAACTCCTCAATCCACGGGGAACTGTCAATTCAGAGATCTATAGTCAGCAACTGGGTCGTTTAAACAAGCTTTTCGACAAGCTACTCTACGACAATGCATGTCCACATGTGGCACGTTTGACGTAACATAAGATTATGGAATTGGGTTGGGAAGTTCTCCCCCACCAACCATATTCTCCAGATATGGCACCATCAGATAACCATCTTTTTCGTTCGTTGAACACCATCTTAATGGGAAAACTTATGCAAATGTGGAAGGTGTTAAAGAGGACATCGACATGTTTTTTACTTCAAAGCCAAGTGATTTCTTTAATTAGGGCATTAACAACCTAACTGTAAGATGGAAGAATGTACACTATTTCATTTAATAAATGTTTTGTTTTGATTTATAAGTTGTTCGGATTTTTTCATCTAAAAAAAAGCGACAATAATTTCTTGATGACCTAATATAAAAAGTATAAAAATAGACCTGCTATATTAAGCCTACCTTAAAAAAAAACTGAAATAGACATATCTATAATAGGCAAAACAATTGTTCCAAAACGTCCCTTAGATTTTAATACCTTGAAATTCCTTGGATTACGTGAATTACACCTTAACCATTAAAAGCACATAGAATTTGGGAATATCATGAGAACCTTATAGACTTTGTACACGAACAAAACACTAACTATTTACAAATAAAAATAGACGAAATTGTGTAAAACAGAATCTTATTTTGACACTTGAAGACTGAAGTGATCTGCACTATCTGTATCGTTCTGCTTCCGGCTGTATAGTTTCAGTATAATACACTTTTTAATATGCTGCCAAGTGTAAAGTTACACAGTAATACACTTTTTATATGCTACCGGCTGTATAGTTACACAGTAATACGCTTCTTAATATGCAACCGGCTGTATAGTTACAAGGTAATACGCTTTTGAATATGCTACCGGCTGTATAGTTATACAGTAATACGCTTCTTAATATGCTACCGGCTGCATAGTTACACTATAATACGCTTCTAAATGACTGATTTCTGTTGTTAAAGCACAAAACTACATAATGGGACTATTTGTGCTGTACCCGATTTTTAAAGTTATAAGCCTACAGACTAAATGCTGAACGACCGGGGGGGGATCTTAGATGTAAAGTTACACTGTAGGAGCCTCTTACTTGGCTTTCATTTGTTACGCGACGTTGTTAGGGAGGATTATATAAAGTTTTGCGTACAATGACATCACGTTTTTCAATGGAAAGGGAATTGGGTAAAATGCATAAAGCAAACAACTTATTTTTGTGTTTTCTAAATTCCATTTTATTCTTTCTTTAATGTTTGTTCCGTTAACACTAATGGTTCAGTTGTCTAATTTATATGATATGTTTATTTTTACTTGTTATTATAATATTTATTATGTGTATAATTTACATTTTGAGCTTAGTATATGGATTAAGAACTAAGCTAAATCTCCTAAGCTGACCGAAAGAAAATAGTAGTATACACGTATGTCTGTCTTAAAAAATTGACTTTGACTTCGAGGGCTTTTTTATGTGTATTCCCAAATTTTGTTTTGTTGGTTTTGTAAACACTTTATGCAGAAAATATCATTTTAGTCACTATAAAGACTTAGTAAAATTAGAATGGATTAGAGTCGAAAATATCGCTAACAGCGACGGTATCTAACTAGTAAATCAATGCATTTAATAATTATATGTAAGAATGGCATATTACGTTTCAGCAGCATTCAAAAAATTGGTTCTGATTGTCCTTATTAACTGAATTATTTTGTTAATAAATGACTCCCTTTTTTTGGTTCTGATTGTCCTTGTTAACTGAATTATTTTGTTAATAAATGACTCCCTTTTTTGCAGCGCATAGCATATTTTTCACTTTTATTATTTATTTCAAAATGAAAACAAAGTAAACAAAAGCATCTGATATCACAATACTTTTATTCTTTTAGTCTGTTGACTTACACGGTAAAAACTGATCCCCTACATACATGTTTCTATAGTGGTTTACACGAAACTTTGAATGGGAATGATATTATTATACCACAATTGTAGCTAATTTTCGTGATTCTGGCATAAATGAGCACAAAACTACTTATTGATATAAAATATAGCCCTTTATACCCCTTTTATATTTTAAACCATGCCTCCATGTTGGTCCAGTATGGTCGAGAGACCAACCTCAAATAAACGTCTAAGCTTTACATTACAGTGGCACAACGGTATGCCTGCGGATTTACAACGCTAGAAACCGGGTTTCGATACCCGTGATGGGCAGAGCACAGATAGCCCATTGTGTAGCTTTGTGCTTAATTTCAAATATACAAACAAACAAACTTTATATTACAAGTATTATGAACCTCCTGTTTTGCAGCTTAATACCTCACCTGTGTTTTAAAAGCGTACCTTAGGATACGACACTACGATACAGCTAGCTTGTGTGAGATAAGTAAAATAAGAAATATTAGAGGATCAAAAAGCAAAATCTGGTAAGCATCTCTGCTGAAATAAACTTCAAAATTAATGATATTTTTGAAAAGTATTTGTGGAATGAAGGACATCAAACTTGTATTACAGCTGTAATATCCTAAAAACAAATGCTATAGTATGACTGTTGACTTGAAGACACAATTTTAACCAGCTTTCTAAACATATTCATACCACATTAAAGAACTTAAGTAAAATAAACATCCCTATTTTGTCTCGACACTTCAGAACCATGGCGATGGGTGTGACAACAACATTATTTAAATATCAACCTGTAGATATTACAGCTGTAATATCTACAGGTTTTTTAAGAACGTTATTACAACCTTCAAGTAAACCAGACTTATATAAAATTGTAGTTGTTCTGTTTTCAAGTAGAGATACACAAGTTCAACCGTTCGAATTAAAAAATACTCCCATATAAACCCCACTCCACATGAGTGTTGCTAAAGAGACATTAAATAGATGCAACCAACGCATACTTACCTATTACTTCAAACTAACTGAGCCAACTTGGAAAACAAGAATTTTAAGAATTACAAACAGTATCTCAACTATTCTTCAACCAGCAGAATTGAGTAAATAAGTCCATAGAATAACATTAATACTTAAACTCTAAGTCTGTGATATACTAAAACATTTGGACAGTTTTATATACATTTTGAGCCAATTTCGAATATAAAATCAACAGTGTACAGGAAATACATTAATCAAACGAGGATGCACTTCAGGAAACAGGACAAAAATTTAATATGTAGATATGTAGTTTTTGCTGATAAAAAAATCTGAATTAGTCTAAATAATATTCAATAGGGATACTTACTGATAAAAAAATGATCATGATAAATTACACTTCTTTCATTAACAAACTTTACGTTTTGTTGTGAATATTAATTACCTAATGAGACCACGATCAACTCGAATAATGATTGAATCTAATAATTTAAGGAAGATCTATAAGTCAGCCCCCAAACTCTGGAGCCAGGTGTGCCTAACTTAACTTCACTATTGTTTGTACCGGAAAATGGTGGCTACACTAGTGCCTCAATTATCCGCGATCATCTGCGGTTTATTTTCTTTTCCCCAAATTTTCTCAATTGTGCCATTACAACTATAGACAATAATTTATATGTTTTGGAGAAATTGTCGCTCAGAAATTAATTTTGGCTTTCACTTACAGGATCTGGCATGCGGTCAAACCGTAAGTCGGCCGGTTCAAACCTAGCCTTGTCTCTTTTATCTTTAGCTGTTAACATAGGAATACAAAATATTTGTAGCTTGGTTAACTTTATTTGATTAGTGATTAAAATTACAGTATACAAAATACACATTAAGATTTCTTGAAGATTTCACCCAACTTCAGTTGTCGTCCGCTATTCTATGCTGAACGGAAGGTGTCCTTTAACCACAGATGCATGTGTACATTCTGTTGGAATGTCGCTTAGTTACGTGACCGACTGACTGACCGACCGACACTTGGCTTTTATTATTATGATTGTGACGACTCTTAAAATTTTCCATGATAATGTGATTAAACGACAATAGAAATATTATAATTTAAAACAAGGAAATTAAATATATTTGATTTTTTTATTTAGATTAAAGAATGGACTAACTAGTGAGATACACTAGTGCCTCGATTATCCGTTGTTTCTGTTAACCGCAATTTTTTTGCTTTCCTTGAACCAGCGCGGATAATCGAGGCACTAGTGTATATTTATTTACTTTTACAACAGCGAGTGCATGCTAACGATCACACGATATCACACCTGATAGTATTGCCTGAACTAATTGCTGTTGGTCCCGTCTGAGTCTAAACTCTCACGCTAATTGGTTAAATTGAGAGAAAGAACAAAAACAAAATGGTGCGAAATTAGTGACGTGTTGTGCAACCGCAGCGCTTTATTTCTGAAAAAACATGAAGTGCTGAATCCGCCATTAAAATCATAGAAACAAAGTTCTATTTAGGACTCAACGAATGTCAAAATAGTTCCGGACTTCCAAGAGTCCAGAACTGTTCTAGATTAGAGTTCTAGATTTAGCACAGCCCTACGCACGAATGAAATAGGAGAAAATATCAGACGCCATGATGAAATGTTTAGTCGCCTTACAAATATTACTACTATTAAGTAGTATAGTAACAAAAATTAACGTGGGATAATGACATTACTGTATATACACAAAGAGGTTATACTTGGTGCGGGGACAACAAAACGCATGTTTATAAAGGGGGAGCCATAAAAAAGTTTGCGCACCATTGGTCTATCCAATTATTTGCAACGAACTAAAGTGTAATTTTATAGAATCATTTTAAAATATTTGTTTTAGATCAGAATCTTGTAGAGCTAAGATATATCCGGATTATATAATTCACAACTAATATAATCAACGCAAACTAACAAAAATATCTTTGTACATGTACCCTCGAGCAAGTGTTCCTACTTAAGATATATCCGGATTATATGATTCACAACTAAAACAATCAACGCAAACTAACAAAAATATCTTTGTACATGTACCCTCGAGCAAGTGTTCCTACTTAAGATATATCCGGATTATATGATTCACAACTAAAACAATCAACGCAAACTTACAAAAATATCTTTGTACATCTAGCCTCGAGCAAGTGTTCCTACTTAAGATATATCCGACTTATACACTTCCCAGCTAAAACAACAGATATTGAGTAAACTAACAAAAAATACCTTGGTAAATATACCCTCAAGCAAGTGTTTCTAGTTAAGATATATCCAACTTTTATACTTCACAACTAAAACAATAGATGTAGAGTAAACGAACAAAAAGTACCTTGGAATAGATACCCTCAAGCAAGCGTTTTTAGCTGAACTCTCCTTGAGGGCTTTCCTTAACAGCATGTAACACTTCCTGACGGATTGCCCTGTCGTCCAAATGTTTCAGCAAATAATCGAATCTAGAGTTGTTCATTCTGCTTTATATCTCACAGTCAACCCCTGCTATGTACTCATGACGGCTAAGATAAGCATAATATTCTTACTTAGCCAACTTCATTTTCTTAGTGTACCGAACCTGGAGAAGACCAAAGACTGAACCTATAATACACCTTCCTCCTGCATTGGAGCAGTTTTTTTAACTTGAAGCTTTTGAACATTTATTACATTAAAAAAATATATTATATTTTCTTATCATATACAGCTTATTCAGTCCCTCGGTGGGTAAACATTAAATTTACGGACTTACAGCACAGAGAGCCTATTATGTAGTTTTGAGCTAAAAAATCAAACCATTAGCTCATATTTTCGGAAAATATGTAACGATGTTTTAAATAAATTTAGATCTGTTGCAAGATTCTACTTGAAACTGCGGGTAAATAGAGTGTATGTTAATTTTTTCAATGAATGTGTACAATACAGTTTGCTTCATAATTCTTTAACTTTTTCATGAAACAAGTTGTTATTTTTCAAGTAACTATGTGTATTTTCTTGAAAGTTAAGAACATTAAAGTATTTGAAAATATTCCATTCTAAGAAAGTTATTTTTATATTTACTCCTTCAGTCTTGAAGAAGTACTAACAAACTAATTTAACACTTTAGCCTCCCGTGTAACAGTCTGAGTAGATATATATGAAGCACTTGCTCATACAAAGTTTCGAGTGCTACGTTTAAAAGACAACTTAATATATTATTGAAATATCCTGTATAGGAAAGCAAATTCCGAAACCTATAACTAATTGCAAAAAAAAAAAGAAAAGAAAAAAAAACGCCACATACTTTAAACCGGAACCGAGAAAGTTTACAAGTATGTGAGCATTAAAATAATGAAACAAAACGACCTAATTGGTCATTTCTCTTATCCCACCCTGTATTAATTCAGATGACACATTTACTCAGATTACTGAGCAAAGATTTACTGACGACGGCTATACAAATTCATTTACTGTCATTTGTGTGACGTTATTATGACGTATCTAGACTGGTCAAAATTTACTGGAAGCCATATAATCTTTATCAGACCACGTTGAAAAACTATTAGCTATAGGGCATCAGTCATGACGTGTGATTATATTAACAGTTACTAGACGTGTAGTCACAATACAGTTTAATCTTATAAGAAAAACCCTGAAAGATAATCAATAATTGAAGAAAAGAACTATTTCGCTTGTGAAACAGATTTGTTTTGTGTTTTTTTTCCCATTCTCTTGGATAATTTCCACGCGAATTGTCTTCTCCTCCTCCCCAATTTAATAGAACTTGAAACAAATTTATCCTGGCGTCTGCCATTTTGACAACGTTTCATACTCCCATAGATTCTTCCTTTTCTACGATACAATTGTCTGAAAATACAGTAAACCATAACAGAAAATTTTCCGAAACAACAGAAATGACAAAAGACAATAGGAAACGTGACATTACGGCAGTCATTTGGTATACTCAAGAGGTGGATGTCTGGCGTGATTTGTAGCTTTAATCGACGTTTTTCAACGGTCGTGTTAGAAAGCTCCTTTGTTTGTGCACTTTAATAAATACTTTTTTCACGTGATATTTTTAATGTTGAAAATCAATAGCTCATACAAAGAATACAACAGTTATTTGTTCATCGGGAATGACCTTCATTAATTCAATTCTAAGTAAATATAATGAACTATTTAAAGCTTTAGTTTCGAAGAATGGATTAACTTTTAGATCAGTAAGATGTGCAAGTGTTTTAAACAAAGTTATTATTTAAAAAAACTAATTATTAGTTATTAGAAAACCAAATAAAATTAGACGAAACGCAAGGAATCTAAAATAAATGAATATATTTTCAGTATCATTTATTTAAATAAAATCAAACATCTTATTTTTTTAAAGATATTCGATGTCTAGCGCCACTCGGAGAATATCAATACGGGGTTCAGTGACGTTATTTAACTGTCGTTCTCTCTGTAGTGATGAATGATCGATATGACAAGATAAAAAAATACTCATTATAAAGAGACGCTGATTAACATTACGAGCAACTTTTTAGAAGGTTCGATATAGATATAGTTGAAGCGCCAGTGCACTTAATAAGTGTACTGCTTCAAAATATACTGTTTTCCCATTCAGATAAGAATAGTAAACCAGCGAAATGTCAGGAAATGAATTACGAGTTAAACTGAAGTTTCCTAACTGTGACTGAGTTTGAGGTAGTAAAGAGACTGAAATGAAAAAAATAATATAATTTGTAACGTTTCGCTCGCATATCAAAGAAGAGAAAACTAATAAATTATTAACGAGAAGTGCAATGTTACATATTACGTCTCACACACATCTAAGTGTATTTGAATAGATATTTATAAGATTACAACGTATAGATAGATATTGAAAAAATAACAATGAAAGAAAGATTCGCCTTTCACCTTCACTGACAACATTTTCAAGATCTTAGGTGGATTTCTTATTGCTGGCAGTAGTCTGCTTGATTGGCTTTGGTTTTTCGGATTTGTGTCAGCTCAACCTGGAGCCAACAGATCTTACCCGTCCTCCTCCTGAGGTGTTTGTTTCCTTACAGTGGCACATCAGTCTTCCTTCCACTAGAATAATGCCAGATCTCTGTCCTTGTGGCTACTTGATCTTTTCAGTGGGGCTTAAACGTAACCATTTTCTAAATTGTATAAATCTCTGAGGTTTATTTTGGAGCTGCAGTCAAAACCTTTGTGATGATGGGTAGTTATGGCTGCAACCAATATTATTTCATTAATGTTGGTGTAACCAACAACATAGAAACCCAAATATTAACGTACACAAACGTCTAAAGCTTCATTACTGAAGACTGTGTTGGCAGTGTTACACATGTTGGAACAAATAAAATTAGATCTTTACAGAGGATTTTGTGGCTGGATTTTAGATCCAGAAAGGTATGTTTTGGTGTAAATATATTTAATGTTATTGACATTTTTTCACCTTACACCCTCTGACAGGACACTTCGTGTGTCCACAGTGATGACTTTTAATTTCCATTAGTTTGATTTTTCATTGAGAATGGTGTGCCCTCCAGTATTGGTATTGATAGTAGTGGTTATGTTAGGTTCTATTGTTAATTATATATGATAGATTTGGCTGGCACTTCTTAATGCAACTCTGGAACTAAAGGGACACCTGAAAACAGCAAAGAACCCAGATCTAGCTCACTCATTTTGCCACC
The DNA here is from genome assembly GCF_000517525.1 of Limulus polyphemus. Classification (NCBI taxonomy): domain Eukaryota; kingdom Metazoa; phylum Arthropoda; class Merostomata; order Xiphosura; family Limulidae; genus Limulus; species Limulus polyphemus. The sequence continues at coordinate 4,843 of NW_013666358.1, read as the reverse complement.
AAAAACTTGCACGCTCAAAAAGTTGCTTAACTTTACTGAAACAATGAAGGTGTTTAACACCAAACCCTGTCCCTGTGAATCATTAATGCACAGTAAAACTGAAATGAAATGTTGAAAATTATGAAA
>NW_013666358.1:0-4241 GCF_000517525.1 Limulus polyphemus | reverse complement strand
GTAACCTATTTTTTTTTCTTATTCTTCTTTTTTTCAACAATTGATATGTTTTTACATAGGAGGTTACATTAAATCCAATTTATTCTGTTTACCTTTTCACTCACAGTTTATTTTTAATCTTATAGTTTCATTGCCTGACTTGTATGACGTTCAGTTTTCTCATGCCTGAAGAATGACACATCCCATTGCGAATATTAAGTAAGCACATGTGCAACTTTGGATTCCTGCACTCGTAGTTACCTAAACCTAAAGTTTTATTTCTCTAAGTCTTTGTTACCAGAAAAGTTAACCTACCTTTCAAATATACATTTTAAAACATAAGTTATACATGAATCACTAAAATAGAATGTCCAAAAACAGTTATAATTTACTGAGCTAAGATATAACTAGTTTATAAAAAAATTTAAATGCTATGAGCACCAAGTTACAGCATCAATACGTCTTATTATCCTGTATTGCCACCAATTCCAAAAGGAACATTGGATACTTGTAGTTTAAAATACGTTCTTTCTATTGGCTATAAGCAAGTACGTGAATGGAAATGACGTGCTTTTGAAAACAATCTTGAATGTTATGAACAAATGGTCAAGGCTTCTGTTATGGGTTGAGAAAGTTTATCTATAAATCATTAAACGAAGACGTTAAGAAATTCACACTGTAACATTGGCTTTTGGAATTGTATAAAAATTGTCTCTAAATTAAGATAAACATTTTATGGGCTGGGACTTTGAAGTTATACTAAATAAGAGAACATTGAGATGACTTACACTTCATGAGACAACAGATATGAAGATTGAGAATTTTTTAAATATATTCGTTTGAAACTACGAAATTAAAATACAAAAGTATAATATACATATTTGAATTATAAACTACGTTCTGGTGCTAACTATATTAACGTACATTAACAATAAAGTTGTTATATTAAATTTTAAAAATAATTCTGTAAAATGTTGTGACATGTACAGAATAGCCGAACTATCCACATAGTGTTAATAATTCATATTCATCCATAGGCTCCATATTAGCTGGAGCAAACATCAAGGTAGCATCAGAAGTCACAGGAACTTTAAGGTAGCTCTCCATTTCTTCTGAGTTATCAAAAAGAAAGCTTTTCCAACAATCTCTTTCCATGTTTACAATTATAATAAAGCAGTCAAGCAAGAAAATGATTGGCTGGTTAATTGGACAAGATATCCAGAACGATTTGATATTATCTGTTGAAAATGAAGATGTTTGGTCAATTGGATTTTGATTAATCAGAATTTCAGCTAGCTATGTAGGTTCCAAATTCGCAATAGGCCAGTTTCAACTACTATCTCTTCTAAAAGTAAGTTTTAGATACAGAGCATTAAAACTATTGCTCTGCTCAAGAGCCAATTTTACAGGCATATATGTATATACTCATGTATGTATTTTGCCTTTAGTAACTGCATACATTGCGCTTGTGAATGTTCCAGTCCATCAAGCATCATTATGGTCCCTCACTTGACTAGCATATTAGCTGTGCTGACCAAAGTTGCCACGGCAAAAGCTAAAACAGTTATGCTTTTCATAGATATGAGCCTTAAGAAACTTTATTCTTATTTAATTTCTGTAGTGCATATTGGTGTATAGAAGACATTTTAATACTAGAAATAAAAGACCTTACAACACCAAATTGTTGTTTTTCTTTAATTGGACACTCCGTGTTTTGCTTTAAAGCTTCTAAAGGAGCGTTTCACTAAGACCAGCTATTTTAATGGAGAATCAGAAATCACTGAAAAGGTTGGTTAGATTTCTTTCTTCCATTATAAATGACTTAGTAACAACGTTATTTGCAAAGAAAAACAAACATTTAAAACTAATCCAACAAAACTAAACAGTTTTAAACACCTCCCAAGCTATAAGTTTCCAGTTTCTCAGTTTGTCATAACATTAAATCACATGTAGAAAAAGAAAGAATGTCACTCAAGACCTGAGAAGAAATGGAAAACTCATTACTTAATTTCTTTAATGCATATTGGTGTATAGAAGACATATTAATATCAGAAATAAACGATCTTATAACACCAAAATGTTGTTCACTAAAACACAAACCGAGACTGACAGTACAAAGCTTCAAATTTAAAGCTTTGTATTTCAGTTTCGATTTATGTTTTAGTGAACGCACCTGAACAGGCTGTAAAGCGAAACGTTGAGTGTCTAATTAAATAAAAACAACATTTTGGTGTTATAAAATTGTTCATTTCTAGTATTAAGAAATGGAGAAGTACATATGACGAACAAACCACCAAATCAGAGACTTTCGTTAAAAATGCTAATAACAATCAAGAAAACATGGCAACAGTAAACAGAGTAACAGTATAAAATAACTTCGCAATCTCGACTTCCTCTTTGAACTTCCTAGCTAAAAAACCTGGTTTCGCAGTAACAACTAAACGTTCCAACCAAATGTGTTAAAACACGTTGTCTTCTCTTAAAGAAACTTTTTATTCAAGTTGCGGTTTGTGTTTTAGAGGAACGCTCCTGAAGAAGCTGTAAAGCGACACTTTGAGTGTCCAATAAAAAAAAAAACAATTTGGTATTATAAGGTCGTTTATTTTTTAGTATTAAAGCTTCATGATTGTTATACTAACAGAGCCTGTGTCCATTGGTAAAGAAAGGGGGTACAACTGTAAGCATTGGTTGCTACACATATATCTGTAAGCTAACCGCTGTATAAGTGTCAACTTCTAGCTTCTGTCCATGGGAATCCATTAGCAACACAGATATCTTCTTTCAGATATACGGTTATTCCAGACAAGAATGATTTCAAAGAAATGGCCAGTGGCTGTTACTTTCTGCTTCATGCTATACATTCATAGTCAGCACTATCGTGCGTTTTACTTGTATCTTACACTGTAAAAAATACTAGAAAATATCTACTACAACTGTAGTGTACATCTTCACCCCATCCAGCACTCTGCACAACTCAATGAATAGCAGACTGATAAAATTAGCTCTAGTTTGCATGAATTTCTTCAAATGAGCCAAATTGGAATATCCAGTTCTCTCCCAATACATTAATGACAGGCTGTGCTAGCCCAATGACCAATGGATAACCTTAGACTCCCCCCTGGTGAAGTAAACAAAAATGACCAGCACATACATATTACTTTAAATTACTCCATTCCATCACCAGGAAGAGACCATTGATGTTTTGTGCTACCCTCTGCACTGGAAAACTAACAATTCTCTAACAGGATTTCTCTGTCTTGGCTATTTTACAGCCATCTTATGTTAGTTCAGGTATATGTGACATCTACTCCTTCCATTACGCAAACTCTGAAGCTTTTCTTGTCTGAAAACTACAACATAGGTTGAGAATCACATCTTTGTGGTTTATACCACCATTACATATACCCTTCTGCATTCAATACAAGTGTCACAAGTTATGTGTATCCATACAACATTCCTCAAGTTGCACTGTCCATTTTCTGATCTTAGTACATAGCAAGGAGTGTCAGAACTAGATTTTATCTTTCAGTTGCTCTTCCAAGAGCTTCTGAATTATTAATAGTAAATATATATGATGAATTTTGTTCCAAACAAGTAGTTGTTGTAATGCTTGTATAGAAAACTACGAATGCAAGCAGTTCTTTTTTTTGTTGTTGTTGTTATCGTGCATTACCTACGTTCACGAGCCACCAATGTATGGCTAGCATACATTATTACACATTATATACCATCCTGTAACTGTGACAGTACTGCCACATTTCACTATTGCTGGCATCAGTATCCGTCAGGAATTGAATTGACAAGCGAGCTGTGCAGATGACAATATAGCACATAAAGCACTGGTTTTACGGTAATCTTTATAAAATCCATGTAAACTCCGTTTATACTCACAGTATGACCAAGGAATTTCTACTTCATACACTTAAGGCTTATTTCCCTGTTTTTAACTTCAAGCCTACTTCTTTATGTGTTAAATAATTATGTTTAGATTCTCAAGAGCAGACTTGAATGTGTGACCAAACATCAAGCTGTCATCAACATAGATCAGGTACCTCTCCCATTGCGGCCTTCTCATTGTAAGTTCTATAAGCCTTTAAAAAGAGGCAGACACATAACATAGCCTGACCAGCTTGATGTGGGACTCATACACACCATCTCAACTCCTAAAAGCAGTTTTATGTTTGCTCTTACTATCCAGCTCAAATTCTCATTATCCTGAAGCCAGGTGTAAAGTGTTGAACCATGGATGCCTTCCAATGTAT
>NW_013666357.1:421681-436538 GCF_000517525.1 Limulus polyphemus | reverse complement strand
TGTGATTAGTCTAATGTGCAAAACCACGCGTGGAATTATATACTTACATTAGTAAAGTTTTCATTGCGTGCATAGCTTCCACCTATTTGTTTGTTTAGTGTAGTTAATTTTACAGATAGATACAAACGAATATGTTGAACTTGAAAAATAATAGTATGCGTAAACCCCACTATTACCATAATTCAATCGTAATCAGGCAACACGTGCACGTGCAACTCACTAGTGAAAACACTCTGGACGCGAGGATAGCTGATTATTTTTCACAAAGTTAAGTATATCGTTACGCAGTCACTGATAATCTGAGCCCCAAGGTCTTTCTCACGAAGTACATCCAGTGTACGTGAACTGAAAGATAATGTGGAGGGAACTTATTCTGGTTCTAATTCTGAACCCTAATACTTCTTTGGTTCAGTGAGCTGTAAAAAAGTATGTATAAACAATTATTGTGGTTTTACTGCAGTAACGTTTATTATTCAAAAGACCTACAATATTTATTGACCTTCCTGTAAGCACCAAGCCACAAAACCATTTATGAAATAGTTTTACTGAGTTATATTACCAGTTTTTGATGTGCTTTTTATACGGTGTTAAAAGTACTTTTATAATTGTTCGGTTTTCACTTTAATACAGGGTAGATATACCTTAGGAAGTCAAACTTTACGTTACATTTAATTTATGCTTTTTTATTTTAATTGCTATACTGAATGTACGAATGTGCATCTATGTATATGTGTTAGAACATTATTTCATAATAGATTAATATATAATCTAAATAACTAGTCGTTTAATTGTTGAAACTAATCAACAGTTTGGACATCATATTACTATGATTTTGTGTATTTTGACTGAAAAGATATTTTCTTGTAAACATAATTTCTTTGTTATATATTGGGCCTACAAGGTATTGACTTTGTTTTTTGAATTTCCTGCAATGCTACACGAGGGCTATTTGCGCTTGCCGTCACTAATTTAGCAGTGATAAACTAGAGGAAAGGCAGCTAGTCAACACCACCCTCTGCCAACTTTGGAGCTATTCTTTTACCAACGAATAGTGGGTTTGACCGACACAATATAACGCTCCCACGGCTGAAAGCATGTTCGGTAACGGGGATTTGAACCCGCGGCCCTCAGATTGCGAGACGAGCGCATTAACCACTAAGGTGTTGAGAAGCAGCTTTGTTTGGATAGTTTTAATTAGCCTTAAAAGATCTACAAGAGTTCTAAAAATCGAATGTTGTTTCTTTGTCTAGCCTGTAATTTGAAAAAATTTAAATATCTGAACGTCCATTTAATAAAAAAATGTTTTAAGTGTTTTTTGAGCAAACTAAACCGTATTGTTCTTGTATAGTTTTAAAGATAATCACAGTGTTTAGTGTTTCAAGTACGTCTAAGTCACACTAGACAGAGTTTATTTCACTTTTGTTATTTTTTAATAGGTAATGCCTGAAACTTAAATAAAACCGATCTTCAATTTATGAGCTGTTGTGTATAGTTATGTTATATACTATATACTATACTATACTATGTTTTTATGTTATATACTATTACATATTTTCCCTTTTAAAAAGCCCAAGAGTCAATTTTAATCTTACAGAACTAGGTGAAAAGTCATTTTTTTGACAATATTTTAAATGTGAAATCATAAAAGTAAACAAAGGAATTACGTAAAGGAAAGCAGGAATTATTGTAAATTTGTATACCAAAAGTAACTCTATAATTCTTGAAAGAAGTTTAAAAAAGCTAAACCCAATTTGTCAGGTTAGTTCGTTAGCAAAAAACCCCATCTGTATTACCTTAACGTTATGCATTCATTTGTGTTTTACTAAAAACCGGTAACTTATGTTTAAGAGTGACGTGCTTAAAATGATTTCAAGCTTTACACTAATCTTGTTGTTTTTTAGGTTTGAATCTTAATGACTGGATTTTATTGAGCTTTGGCGTTACCAGAATTTATGCAAAAAATAAAAAAATAAACGAGAACAATAAAAATATCAAGCTAGACAGTTTAGATGCTAAATATTTCGACTCTTAAACGGTTACCATACGCCCTTTATCGGCGTATAAGGTTAAACAAAAACTGAAGGTATTTTTGAACAATATGCAAAAATCACAGTTTTAAACCATTCTCTATCACGAATGAACATAGAATTAATTTCAGATAAATGCATATAGTACTTACTGTACAAACGTCACGATTTATAGCATCTCCGAATCTCATTTTAAGTAGGATTTATTTTATTTCCATGTAGCTAAACAAAATGTTCTTAGAATGCTTACTATTCTTTATCATTGACAAGTTTAATTTCTGTATTGTTTATCAGTAAATTATAGAGAAAATTTACGGAAAACAATAACGTTCCAAAAAAGTTTGCACACCTTGTTTAGAGTGACCATTTACACGTTCTTGCCAGTTTTTAAATAAATCCGTGTAGCCAATCCCAAGAGCCCCAAACTCATTTTAATTACCTATTTAGGGGCTTCCGTACGAAAGTTTGTAATATCTAAACGTAAGTAATTATTTTGAACAATTCATTACGTGGTTGATGTCTATGCCAATTTTAGGACCGAGCGTAGCCTGGTGAATCTTATTGTCACAAAAAAAAAACAAAAAAAAAACGCGATCTGCAGTTTGAGGACGTGGTTGCACTATAATAATGATAGTGAAATGACATTATTCGATGAGACAAAGGTAAGTAACCCAAGAGTTGACGGTGGATACTGTTGACTATCTGTCTTCCTTTAGTCTGTCAGTTCAAAATGTGAGATGGCTATGTGCAGTTACCCGTTTTGTACCTCTGAGTAAAACACTGAGATAAACCATGCCAATTTTCATGTAAATCTGAGATTCCTGTCCTGAAAGCCTTGGACCCCAACTGGAGGCTAAATTTTGAAAATTTCCACAAATCTGGATTTAGATTAACTTTTAACAGCTCACTATATGATAATAATAATTTTCCAGTAAGCCCATTCAGTCAGACCTGGGAGCCCCTAATAGCCCAGTTGGTACCCCCTCCTCATATCGTTTATCACTTTTATCGGGTATTACTTGTTACAATAATGTTTAGCACTCTTCCCAACTATGTCAATCACTTCGACAATGGCCTGGTGGTTACGGCGCTCGACTCATTATATGTGGGTCGTGGGTTCGAATCCCCGTCACACCGAATATGCGCGCCCTTCCAACTGTGGGGGCGTTATATTTCACTGTTCGTTGGCAAAAGGGTAGCCCAAGAGATGGCGGTGGGTGAAGTTGACTAACTGCCGTCCTTCTAGTCTGTCACTGCTAAATTAGGGACGGCTAGCACAGATAGCCCTCCTATAGCTTTGGGCGAAATTTCAAGCCAAACCAGTTCGAAAGTGATGGTCGTTACTAATTATATCTTTTTTAACACAACAAGGTAGAGTGTATCAGTTATCGCGTACAACTTAATGTAATATAACACAAAGTAAAAGTTTTGATATATCAAGAATAGAATTGTGTCAATTATTTCAAGTAACACAACAACAAAAGTAGAAGCATCCAAAACAGATAAGAATAAATGTGGAAATATCTGTCACTATGTTTGTCACAGAAAAATACTCGTTGCGTATTTTTATTTAATTAATTGATTTTTCTGACGTAAGATCGGGTTTTAAAAAATGCTAGTACTAATGCGATACCTACCATCACCACACGAAGATGTACTTTAGTGATTCTTCTACTTGGGCGTAAACAAGAAATGCGGTCATTCTTCACTAACAAAAAGTACATAAAAGTAAACCACGAACACGTACAAAAAAAAGGTAAATATGAACTTTTTAATTCACCATAACAGTAGCGACCCCCAGGCGGTGCAGAGTACCTTGATTTGAGCCCTGTTCAGTACATGCTGTGCAGTTTCTTCTCACGCCATCTCGACGCTGTGAGAGGTGTATAGCTAGCACCCTTGGGCTGTATTCTTGTAAGAAAGAGGTGCAGCTGTCTAACTTATTCTTAGAACTTGAAGAGAACCGAAAACAAATGGTGTTACTTTGTTCTCATCCACCATCAAAATCAACACTACTGTAAATCAGTAGCAATAACGTGAATTACCACTCTTTTTTTTTTCTTTTGTACTTTAGTGATCCCAGGTTAAATAATGGGTAACTATTGGCCTGTTATGCCATGAGTCTGTACAGTTTGTTCTGAAAAATGTTATTAGTCAATGGGAAGCATGCGCAGCACCAAATACAGCATTTAAATTTGATATTCTTCTTATCTTAGAAATTCATATTATCCGCACCGTTTTTACGTCATGAAAATTGTAGTATCTGATTAGGTTTATTTTATTCAATTTCACATGTTGTGTATTTGGCTTGATACGTAATTTTCTTATGGGTATAATATAACAACACACTTCTTGTTAGTCCGCGCTCGTATCTATAAATGTAATATGGACTATTTTGAGTAATCAGTCTATCATAGTCCAAACTGCCATTTGTTTTGATTATAGTAATTAATCGGATGGACAACAAAACTAAAATTGAAGTGAATGGTTAGTTTGTTTCGAATTTCGCGCAAAGCTACAGGAGGGCTATCTGCGCTAGCCCTCCCTAATTTAGCAGTGAAAGACCACCCAACGGCTATTCTTTTACCAACGAATAGTGGGATTGATCGTCACTTTATAACGCCTCCCACGGTTGAAAGCATGTTTGGTGGGACGAGGAATAGAACCCGCGAACCTAAGATTGCAAGTTAAGCGCCCTAACCACCTTTGCCCGACCGAAATTGAAGTGAAACTTGAAAATTATAAAACAACTTCTAGGTAGTCAACTAAAATAAAACTTTCATGACATTATCAGCTTATTTACTTATATTTCAAACATATTGTATCATTGATTCTAATGTGTATATATTTTGCATTACTCAACGGTAAGGTAATCCTTTTTTTACGCTTACTTTGTGCAAGTGCATGTTCTTACTTAAAAATTGTTTTGCCTTATGAAAATTGTATGGAATGGTTACATAATAACTTGCAACATTTTAGCCCTGGATTTAAATGGGCAGAAGCACAATTAACAATTGCAGATGATGATAGGACCTAACTTACTTTTATGTTAAAAAAATATTGAAATAAGTTATTTCAAAGCTTGAATTTAAAAGCTACATCTTTTACAACGAAACTCAAATAACATATCTTGGACTGGTAATTAATATATAAACTAGGCTTAAAGTTTAAATTATTAGTATACAAATGAATATTCCTGTTTTTGTTAATATACAAATGAATATTCCTGTTTTTGTTAATATGCAAATGAATATTCCTGTTTTTGTTCTTTAGTTGAATGTCTTTCGACATATAAGTTCGTTATTAAAAAATAGCCTATTACTTATTTTAATTTGCTAGTTTATGTTTTGAAATCATAAATATCTAAAATACTGAAACGCTGTGTGGAGAGTGTGTTGGTATAATTATTTTTAAGACTGTGTTTTCAGACTGTTAAAAAAAGGCTAGTCTGCGAGATTAGATAAGATTTCTATTGAAAACCTCACTAGTCCAGACTAAATTAACAAATCTGCTATATCTCATATATATGTGTCCTGGGAAAGGTCGGGGATTTAAGGAGAGGTGTCAACTCCGTACCAACTTTGGTAAAAGACACGTTGCCGTTGTTAACTAGGTCTATTTCTGTCTTTCGAGAGAGAGAGAGAGATTGAAAACGTGACAGGGGTATTTTTTGACCGTCAGATAGAAAACTAATATAAAAATATAAGGTTTATTTTCGTATAACTTTATTTCAATAAAGTATTACATAAATACATACACAAGACATAAATACATTCAAATAGTGTGTGTGTGAACATGTATATTTTTAATATTGTTTTAAGCTGAACATTTGTATAAAAATCTGTACCTTTAGTCGTCATAGTTCCAGATTCAGACATCAATGAAAACACTTGCTGTATTAGTAACAATTGTATTTCTCTGATGAATGTATCTATCTTAGGGTTTTATTGTTGTAAAAAAAAAAAAGAACGGGAAAAAATGTTCTATGATATATTCAAGGATGTAAACAGGGAACTACACCAGTGCCGTCATTTGACGATTCTATACGTAAGCTGATAATAATATTAAAATCTGACTGAAATTTTATTTCTAATATATTTCTATAGCAGACTTCAGAATGAATATAAAAGAAATAAATTAGGATATTTTGGGGAGAATTTTAAAAATCGAAAACATTTTTTACACAGGGACGACATCCGTAATCCGGGACTGTCCCCTCAAATGGGATACACGTGTTAACCCTATATTATTTGTAACTATTACGACGAGTACCATATCGTAAATAACTGTATTAAAAAGAAACGTTTGTTGTTTTTTTTTTAATTTTGCGCAAAGCTACACGAGGGCTATCTGCGCTAGCCGTCCCTAATTTAGCAGTGTAAGACTAGAGGGAACGCAGCTAGTCATCGCCATCTACCGCCAACTTTTGGGCTACTCTTTTACCAACGAATAGTGGGAGTGACCGTCACATTATAACGCCCCACGGCTGAAAGGGCGAGCATGTTTGGTGTGATGGGGATTCGAACTTGCGACTCGCAATCTGCGAGTCGAGCGCCCTAACCACTTAACCGATTTCTGATTGGTTCAGCTACAGGATAAAAGAGCCTGGAAAGTATTTTAAACAGATAACTCCAGTGATGGCTTTTGAGTCTGGCAATAAGAATGAAAATTAAACAAATATTATTTGAGAACAAGATAGCTAGAAGGGTTAAGAATTTGATCTTAAATAGTAAAACGCAGAATAGAAAATTAAGATCAATCGAATTCTGACTAGTCAAAAGTTTGTTTAGAAGTTTAGGTTAAAGTTGTAACAGCCTAATTACAACAGTCCTCTGTTCTTTGGAAACATGGCGCAAAACTATTTCCATAGCCAAGTGACATTTATACAGGCGTATTCGTACTCACGTGCATGGATATCACCTGTGGAGAACGCATCCTTTTCACCTATGGATGTTCCAGGCTTCATCAGGTTTTACACTTATCCTTCATTTAGCTGTGCTCTTCACTGTTGTCATTGCATTGATAACAGCTTACAGCTATTCGAGACTTTAGTTATATTCCCTTCATTGCTGTCTGGTTGTTATGCAAACAGAGTTCAGGTCCAGTAAGAAAGAAATTAAATGTGAAACTCCAGACTCTTGACTCCTACACAAGTAACCAAAACAGGCCAGCCACTACACGAATGCTAACCTCAATCTTCTGACCATTGAAATTTATTAACATCAACATATCATTTCCTATCAGACCCATTTCAGATACACGTTTAGTACAGTTAAAGGCAACTATAAAACAATACTGCACAGGTGTCACTTCTTACCTCTAGCTGTGCACTCACAGTCTCACACTAATGCATTTCAATTGCATTTTGTACTTAAATAATATTAAGAAAATATTGAGTGCAAATATGTGCTTCTCAAAATAATTCAATCTACATCACTGAAAATATGCAATTATAAACAAATTATATAAGTATTATTCAGTACAGCTAGCAAAAACATCAGATATAACTGTGTTTTCTTCTAAGCATAGCGTGAATCTAATTGCTACTGTTATATTTTCCATAAAAGTCCAATTCCTACCAAATATTTCAATAATGAAACTTAAACATTTTCTCGCCAACAGTAATGAAAATATCAGGTACAGTGTATTCTTAAATAAAGCTTTACCGGCCAGTAATCACAGTTGTATTCATATTTCAGAATCTTAACATCGGCGTGAAATCCATTATTTTCATTTGTGTCTTACTTAATAGTTGTGTTCTCAGTATAATTGATCCATCAGTTTAATACAACACTCGTGAATGATTTTTTTGCAATATCCATATATGTGTGATACACCCGACACATATTTGTTTATGCACATATATTGCCATACTAGCTAGAGTACCCATCCTCTGGATGGAAGTTATGTAAATTCATGATTAATGAAAGTTGTTTCCCTTATATGTAATTATAAAAAACACCCATAAAAACTGCAAAACACAAAATATGAAACGGCAGTTTTGCTTGTATCTCCACATGGACCCAACAAACCTTCTTGCCAAATTTGTTGAAGATCCATCAACAGGGGACAAAGTAGTGGTAAGAAACGCAAATATGCCCATAAAAACCTGCAAAACTGTATGTATTTCTGCATGGACCTAATGAACCTCCATACCAATTTTGGTGAAGATCCATCCACACCCTGTGAAGTAATTAAATTGACATACAACAGAAAGTACTATTGTATATATAGATTAATATATTTCAACATAGCACAGCATCACACACACTTAGTAGCTGCAGACCTACTGCTTCCTGTTCACATGTTGTTACCTTGGTAACCTGCATAGGCTCTTCTTTTAGTTATGTCTCGATAACTACAATGCATAACATGATGCAATCCAAGTGATGTTAAGTTGAAAACATTTTCTCAGCATCGTGAAATAGGTGATCAACAGCAATTGTAACTAAACTAAAATTTTTAGCTAATTTTTTTCAGTCACTACAATGTATATCAATAGACACTCAGATCAACCTTGGCTAAATGCAATATTCGGCAGTAAAATACTTTCATACTCCTAGATGTCCATCAACATCAGTAGCCCAAACAGCAAGATATTGTATTACCATTTGCAAGTAAATCCACTAGCTTTAGTTGTCATCACAGAAAAATAAACACAGGCAAATCTAGTAAAACCAAGACTATTCCACGCAGATTCATAACACCCTTCATGGAGCTACATACACCTCAAATGTACTGTCTAGGAAGCTTTGTACATGATGCTCTATAGAACATCCACAACTACTCTGCTAGACAGGGCAAGCTATTATTGCAGAATGCTGGACAATATTTTATTTCAGAAATTTGATTGATAACTCTTTAATTGTGAAATAAATAAACCATCCTAAGTATCACCTGATATCTTGTACATATTTATTAGTTAAACTTTGCTTGCGAGATTGGAAACTAAGGGTCACAATGCATTTTCATTCCCCTTAATCTGCGATCAACCAACCATCTAACATTGTAATAATAAAGTGCCAATCACAAAATGTACTGTAGACATTGCATTGTTAAATACCACTTGATAACTTGGAAAGCAAGGAAAGCAACTTCTTTCATTCTTTTAACTTAAACCTGTTGGTGCTAATCTCAGGCAAGGTGATCAGGGGGTTTCATTGACATCTTGGCTGACTACCAGAACTACCTGTTGTATCATCAACAGTTGCTTCCTCATCTGACTAATCTTGCTTAGTTGAATGTTGCAGAGTTGAAATAACGCAAAACAGTACTTCCATCATCTTCTGACTTGTCAGTCTTGATCTACGAATCCTGATCAAGCTAGTGCACTAGATGTTTCTCAGTAACATGCAGTTATACCCTGTCAATGTGTTTTATGTGCTTCTGCATGCCAAGCAACTACTGTATCTCCTATATCAACAAACCAATTTGTCAGACTATGATATAGGGACCTGACGATCTAGAGCCTTGCGTATTCTGTGCCATTGCTACATATCAAAACCATATCCAGTCTCCACACTGGAGGTTTCATTCCACCTGTCTCGTCCAGCTAACATGTAGCTCAGGCTGAAGTCTATGAAGCAAACAGAGCTCGGGTCCACTGAAGAAGGATGGAAGAAAGGAAAAAAAACTGAAATCATACTAGCCACTTTTAAACATCTCTTGGTGTTTTGTTAACACAAGTATCATACGACTTAGTTTCTGATACAGTAATGTCATACAGGTATTACTCGCATACTTCAATCACAGTACACGTGTTTAAGATGAAACTTGCACATAAAAATACATTATAAGAAGATATTCGACAAAACTGCATGCATATGAAATATTTTTTTTTTTTTAGAATTTGATATATTACATCAAAAACCCTCAGGGCAATATTTTCTTTTGACATAACATATAAGGTGCTATCCGTAGTTCCCCTTTCTACAGATAATTTCACTTGCTTGTGGATATTTGATCTACCAAAACGAACATATTGTTACTAGTATTAATGAAAACATTGGGCAGCGGCATGTAGAATAAGCTTATCAGTTATATTTAAATTACTATTGAAAATCCATGAACTCATGAATACTCCAGCTCAATAAACTGAACATATTCTCTCACCGTCACCAATGAAACTATCGGGTACACCAATTCTCTTTATATGACACAAATTAGTAATTATTATTCTATTTCATATCTCGATATATTAACATTCTGACCAAATTCTTTATCATCATCTGATGTAATGGGAAGGTGAGTTAAGACGGCTCCCTTAACTTTGACAACGATATTTACTAATTTAGATGAATTTCAAGAAAAGGCAATATATTTTAATATAAATCCTGTTTTATTATAAATTTCATTTCTAGTTTTTTTAAAAGAGAGAGATTGAGGACCATCTCATCTATAGGTTAGACGAGGTAAGGCAAAATGCTCCCCCCCCTACTCATAACGACTACAATTTAAAATAAAGACAGCATCTACCAACTGCATTTATATCACCCAAATCATCGTATAAATGCTCCCAGCAGGGATCGGGAAAACTATAGACTATGTGCAAATTGCACATTATTTAAGACAATGGCGTAAATAACGAGAGTGGTAATGTGCAGCAATGACGTACATTGCGGCCAATACTTGCGGGGAGGCGCCTTACCCTAAGCTACTCTCTTTTTTTTAAATCAGTCACACATTAAAAACTTCAACTGTTTCTTTTACAGCATATTCGGCTGTTGATAAATATTCATTGTTTCAAATTCATAAAGTGAAACTCCCTGGAATATCTTCTTTGTAACCATGAAAAATACAAATTGCTTAAGTTAGGTCAAAGTTGCTCAAAAAGAAAAAACTGAAATCGTACTTTTGTTCATCACATTCGCTCCCATCTTACAGTGTATTTATACATGGTGTCATGTGAACAATAGTTAAATATAAAGCACTCTGACGGCAACATGTCAAGGCTGATGTTATAGAGCGATGACATTTTACGAAAAGAGTACTATCTTACCTAAAATTTCACTACAATACCACACAAGTGAAACCATACATCGCTATATAGAAGACCAAGTAGGTTTTGTTAAAACTATTTTGAATATTCAGAACAGCAGGTCACTTGATATCTCAACCAATATAAAGTCACAGTAGAATGGAATGTATTAGAACTAGATTCTAGCATTATTTGTGGTGTGTATGTAATGTAATACCACCGAAAAATCATCATTTTTGGGAATGGTATGTGATAGCTTTTTCCAAAGCAAAATATTCAGATGCTCAGATCATAAAGTTTTGTTCTAAACAGGGATTTGTAACTTACATAACTAGGATATCCCCAGTACTTAATGATATTGGAAAACAATGGAATATTGATCAACTTATGGTACTACTACTATCCACAAAGAGACATGTAACAAGTCGTACTTCAGCCATGGTAAGCAAAGTGTGGCTTTTTGTATCAGGTGAGAATCCATGAATGCAAAGTTCAGTGACAAAAGCTGTCCACGTGCCCCAGGAAACAGTATGCAACACAATCAAGAAGGATCTCTCTCTGGAAAAGTGACGTTAGTGACATGTAAACAAGTTACTTCCATGACATATCTGGAGAATGAAACAGGTATTCATGCTGTTACACACGAAGACATGCTAGTCAGTTACCAAATGCAGCATTTATATATTTCTGTGTGGCCGGGCTGTTGAAATGGGTACTGGACAACCATCATTCTCGTCCATTAGATGGAATGTAGAAGGTCTCTAGCGATACGTGGTATGCTTTGGACATGGCAATCTTATGACGGAGCCTTTTGCAATGACAATTATGGAGCAGGGCTATTATCAATATTCATTGTAGCCAGGTCAAGTATATTTTGACGTAGTGACATGAACTGCAATGCTGTGATGAGACTCAAAAATCGTCTTAATGTAACATATTAAATTTCTTTATATATCAACATCACATATTCTCGTACGTACTTATAGCATACAAAATTATATCCAATAACCTGTGTGTGGCAACCACAGCCTGATTCATCTCGTATCCTGAGTAAGAGCACAAATCCTTCACGATACATCTAAAAGTAATGTACAGAGCCCTCATACCCAAAGATTTGTGCTCACATTTAAATGCTACATAAATTTGCATTTTCCTATACACAGGTATTCTCGGGTGATTTTTTGAATGATTGCAAATTTATTCCACCTGAATAAATCATTAGAATTATACAGCGATCATATCCATTCATTTCAGGTGCCAGTGTTCTTAGAATGCCATATCATTTCATTCAATGATTTTTGTCAATCAACTGCTTCCGTAATGGCGGTCAGGCAATTAATTCCAGCCATAATGAACCAAAGGGCGACATTGGTTTCTTGATTGATCGTCAGAACTGTCACGCCATTCCTATACTGATATTTTCTCAAGTTACACTTCTTGGACAGCTAGATAAGTATCTCCAGAATCTTCCCCCTCCACAGCTGAATTGTGATAATTCAATACAGTGATCTCACTGTTCTCTGACTCAGCAGCTATATTCCACTTCAAGACAAGCCACACAGTTGGGTACCTAGCATCTTGACAGCGATTGTTTTTACCTCTGAACACGTCACTCATCTGATATCTGTGAGGATGTAGTCTTCTGCAATGAAGGTTAGAATGTCTAGACCTGTCCTAGCTGATATTGAAGTAAACAATCAGTATAAATTCTATTTTCGCATTACTTGCCACTCAATGGCTTCACATTTACTTGAGACAATACTCTCCAATGGTAAGTTGAATCAGAAAAGCAGATGTGTATGCTTTTTTTTTTCTAGTAGTAGTCAACAAGTAAGTCTTGATCTTGTTGTACAGCAGTTGAATTAGGTCATTCTGCATATCCTTTTCCAGATAGTGCTTTTTGATTTCTTGCATTTTTATTTTTTTGAGGTAATACTTCATTACAGAATCAGATATGGCCAACTATTCCACAAAGTTCCGATAATTTTCATTCCTGGGTGTGTGAAGAACTTTTCATGACTTCAACAAAGAACACTATTTTGACTTCCAAAAATATTTATCAAGGCAATAAGTCTTCCAAGTACAACTTTCCCCTGCCGATTTCTTACTTAATAAGAGTTTGGATATTTTACATTGATTATTGGATTCATATGCGGACAGTATTTATTCTTTCCACTGTTGACATTTGTTTTTTCAGATTAATTGCTGACTTAAAAATGTTGGAATTTTTTCCTAGTTCTTCATTCATTTTAATAACTATGAAAAGTTAACAAAACCAAAACTTTAGCAGCAAAAACATACAAATGTTGAATACAAATGTTGAACCATCTGACAAGTCGTCAAGTATAATAACTTTTTGTGAATCTTCTTATCTTGTCATCTATGGGAAAGTCAAAGTGTCTGTACTGGACCAATTTTGACCAACAAATGTCACACTTTTGAGTAATTTAATTGGATAATCCAAACCAATTTTTCTCTTTGTTTGCTTTTCTTCTTTAGAATTATCTTAAGAACATAATGGTAATCTCTTTTCTTTCGTAATATCTGTCAAACTGTAAAAAATTAAGAATAGTAACGAAAAAATTGCTTTTTTTCTACTTTCCTTTTTCCAATATTTAACACCAGAAGGATGACACTATTAATCAATCATGCTTTTCATTTGTTCACCGTTAAACTACTTTTGAGTAATTACTGTTGAATTGTCACTTTAACTTCCTTTTCAATTTTTACAAACTTAAATACAATTTAATCAATAATTTTTATTTTGCACATATCTTGAAAACAACAGCTTATAGTATGCTGAGATCATGCCTTACTCATATACCGTAATGGGTTAGTTTATAAATAGTTTAGAAATTTCTAATTACACGATTTTATGATATTTTCATTGTATGCATGTTTTGAAGAAAAAAAAACCTACAAATTTCCATGGTTTGGGAAGCTGAATATCCTCCCCTCCATTCTCCCATTGGCTAACCACAACAGACTTGCTTATTTAGAAGGAACATAACATAAAGGGGTGATATCGTAAATGTATGACAACCTTGGGAAATGAATTCATTGATGAAAGTATTTTTATTTTGCAACCCCTGTATTCTGCCACCCTAGGTGGTTTCCTTCTTGACCTTCCAATAATGATGACCACGACTACCAGGATGAGAATGATTGTTATTCTCATCACAAGTGACTATGGGGATGGAATCACAAGGACCTGCCTAAGACATACCTATCAGCATATGTGTCAGAGAGAATATTGAAACAGTGATGCACTGACATACTGTATGACCTAGAATATCTGCTAGAAAATGGTGTGAAATCTTGTGCAGACAGAAGAAACAGCTGGTGCGAGAAATATAGCTCAGATACCTGTAAGGTAGCGCTATATTTTCAGCAGAGGAATGAAAAGGTGGATACTTGACTGGAAAGGCATCCTGCAGGCCATAGATCATGTTCAGACTACTTTGATCATGGAGGAAAAGGGCTACCGTCTCCTTAGGACACTTCCTGTCAAGCTTCAGGCAAGAACACGATCCCATGCTTCAAGTAATAAACAAGCAAGCAAAATCTTTGTTCACAGAAATGTAACGTATTTTGGTTAAGAACAGGCCAGCTTCTATTTTTTGCTGCAGCTTCAACTGGCTGCTGGGGTCAAAAGGTTTTTTTATTACGATAAATTCGTGTTCCCAAATAACGATTGTTAATCTTTCTCCTGTGTTCGCTTTTTTATGGCCAAAATTAGTGCATTTTAACCTACAAAACACACTGAGCTATGCAGACATATTTCAATATACTATAACAGAAACTTGATTTGCTCCTTTATCGTAATTTATTTTTGTATGGTAACTGGAAACAG
>NW_013666357.1:414478-420905 GCF_000517525.1 Limulus polyphemus | reverse complement strand
TGTTTTAGAATTTTTACTCCTTTACCGTAATTTATTTTTGTATGGTAACTGGAAACAGTCAGAACGGTGTATATGGGATATCTTGTTTTAGAACTTTTGCTCCTTTACCGTAATTTATTTTTGTATGGTAACTGGAAACAGTCAGAACGGTGTATATGGGATATCTTGTTTTAGAACTTTTGCTCCTTTACCGTAATTTATTTTTGTATGGTAACTGGAAACAGTCAGAACGGTGTATATGGGATATCTTGTTTTAGAATTTTGGCTCCGACAAAAGAATAAAAACATCCTAAATTAGGGAACACTTCCACTTTTTTATGAACTTTTGGCTTTTAATTTCAAGATACAAATATTTAATCAGCTA
Source organism: Limulus polyphemus (assembly GCF_000517525.1). NCBI lineage: Eukaryota > Metazoa > Arthropoda > Merostomata > Xiphosura > Limulidae > Limulus > Limulus polyphemus. The sequence goes on along the minus strand of NW_013666357.1, from coordinate 420,541 downwards.
AATAAGTCAGTTATTACCTTCCATAAAGCAAGGTATGCAATTATCATCTTATAAAGTCATTAGTGATTTAATAACAAATGAAAGAAGGAAGGGTAACATTACCTAACATTGTTTTTTATACAGATTTCGTTTCCTTAACGGACCCTCAGCTAGTATACCTAGACTGTAAAGGCAAACTTGACTGGATTAGAGAAAGTTAATATGACATATATATAAGTAGAGTTTGAACATTTTACATTAAAGCGACACGAAACTTTACGTTTCTGTACAGCGTAGATTGTAAGTCAGATTAGGGTATGGATATGAGTATGATGCATAGGACAAAAATTCAGAGATTAATATTTTATGTTAATATGGAAAACATACCTATATGCAAACTGTAAGTTAAACTAATATATGGATATTCATATGTGTAAACCACGAATATACTATATAAATAGTCAAACTGTAGCAAACATAAAGTTAATGTTTCATTTATTACAGTTTGACTATTCATATGTATAAACCACGAACACAATATACAAATAGTCAAACTGTAACAAATAAAATATTAACTTTACGTATTCAAATGCATTGTTTATTGTTTTATTGAAGCGAAATTATGAAGTATAAAATTGACACTAACGATAAAGTAAAAAATAATATCGTGTTAAGAGCTAAAGAGAAGGAACTAGTTGTTTTTAATGTATGACAAACATCTACAGTTAGATCATTTTATATTAATACGAAAAATAGTCTACGTAGATTATAACTTAGATTATCAATTATATGCGTAAACAATGAAGTATGCTATACTAATAGACAAACTGTAATACATAAAATAATAATTTTGCATTTGTTTTTTATTGTAAAGCGCAAAGCTACACAATAGGTTATTTGTGCTCTGCCGTCCGCGCGTATCGAAATCCGAATCTTAGGGTTATAAGCTTGCAAACTTTCAGTTGAGTCATTAAGAGCACATTTTTACCTATTCAAACAGTTAGTTTGTTTTTGTTATTGAAATGAAACTATGAAGTTGACTTTAATGATAATGGAGAAACTAATATAGTGTTAAGAACAGAAGATAAAAAGATAAGAGCTTCACGATAAAATTCGCTCTTTTATTGTCAATTAAGTGATTAAGTTGCTAGGAGCTCAGTTATTCAATTAAAACTATTTGTGAGCATACATATATATATATATATACATTGAAATTAAGGATTAACAAAAAATATTTTTATGATATAGTTGGAAAGCTAAATAACTCTCTATATTACAAATCGTTTACATGGATTGTTGACGCCACTGGTTAGCATAGCGAAAGTAACATGACCGTCGAATTTTATCAAGTATCTATTTAAGACTAGTTTTGTTGCGCAATTGCTATCCCCCTCATTTCGCAAGTTTTAAATAAACTTAGCAGGTAAAGAGGAGAAAAACGTGACAAAGATGACCTTCAGAACTCAAGATCTTCAAGCTTAGACCTGAGGAAGTGCTAGTGTTGGGAGTTTTTGATCCAAGCTCAACTCTAATAGTAACAGTAATACCATAGGCCTAAGCTTCAACAAGGAGAGTCATTTACATTAAGTAATTTATTTGGATTATCACCACGTTATTTTAAACTGAAAAAGGTTTGACGATTAAGTAGAACTTATACAGCTATCTGGTTCGTTGTTCCCCAGTTTGTTTGATCAAACTTCAAAGTGGAATGGAGTTAGTCGTGTGCATTTGATTTTGAAACGAGGCAACGCATGGTAAGCCTTAACCTTTATATTTAGTTGTACTTTATATCTTTCAATTTCAAAGTTTCAGGTGATAAGCTTATTCAAAAACCTTATTGGGTTTTTCAGGCTTCCAGCCAAGATTTATTAAACGCCTTAATTTAAATAATTAATAGCAAAAATGGCATCCAACTATTTGGGTAAATGAAATTGGGATTACTCAGCCTGTGTAATGGAAATTCCATTAATAAAATATCATGAAATCGCACAAGTTGTTAATTATAGATGTTATTTTCTCAGTACAAGGAAAGCTACACAGTTGGTTGTCATTCAAACTGGGGAATCAAATCTTTGAGTTTAAGCGTAGTAAGTTTGTAAACTTACCGCTAGCACATCAGTGGACATGTGAATTATAGACGTTCTTTTATATTTCACTTTTAACATTATTTAACAAAAGAAAAAAAAAACGTCAATTTTGATGTGAACATTTATCAGTAGAGGTTTTTATGAAACGGCTATATTTTGGATTCTAATAAGGACCAATTTTAGCCTTTCATAATACGCTTATAAGATCTGTAAAAATGTTAGAATATTGTTGAAGTTGTGGATGAATATTAAAAATAGTGAATGGTAATATCATATATGGATTTTAAATAGAATCGGTAAAAAATTCCACTTTGAGGTGCAAAGTTCATTCTACTGAACTTAATCGAAATCATTAAATACCTTTATGCGATTAGCATTCCTTTACACAATCAAAGAGCAGCATTTTTTGTACTGTAGTATCCCGTTGTAAAGAGTTAATTACATAGCCTTGTAAGTTGTAGTTTTATAGTGCGACTAACGTTTTGTTTTGTAAGATATAAAAATATCTCTCAGGATATTGGTTTGATAGTAAAAATTAGGATTATAAAGCTTTAGAAAATAGTTTACAATTTCTTTAAAAATAATTAAGTGACCAAAACATTTTAATTAACCTCGTACTTTCTTTAATAACGTAGTGCTAGTCCTAGACGAAAAGTGTGTAATATTTTTAATTTCTTGTCAAGTTTTTTTTTTATTGACTTACACATTTCTCTTACACACTTTTATTATAAGTACTGGAAGTTGGTGATATTTTACTCTGTGTTATTTCATCATTTCTTCTGACGCTTGGTCATTACAGTTTTTATATTTACGTATTATGTATTTACTAGTGTATAGCCCGTCAAAAATAATGGGCGTTAAGAAAACTCTGTAAAGATTGCTATAAATTAACTAACTACGATTTTATTCATATTAAAAATAGCATTTTTGTTTCATAACATTCCTTTATACACGACATTGACAGTGAAAATGTTATCAGTATTTTTCAATTTCCATTAGAACTGTGAATCAATAATTTTTACCTTAATTTTGTCTTTGGAAGTGCATCTGTAAAAAGCCTCGTAAAGTTGACTAAACGCCTTCTTTCTTCTTGTGTTTCTTCTATTTGAATATTTATTAATTAACATTTATTCACAAAGTAAAACTTTTTAAACATAGCTTTTCATTGGGTATATGGATTGACGTTATGTATGCATAAGAACTGCCAATTTGATTTACGTGATATAATTAATGGTATTTTCATTGATATAATCAGTTGATTTTAAGTATACGTTAAGAATTTAATTTAACTTATTTGGGTGATCTATTTCAAACATGCATATAATTTAATGGGTTTACAATAATAAAAATTATATTGTAATTTAAGAACTAATTTCAACAGAATTATAAACTAACTTACTAATTACATTGTTGAATGTTTAACGAAAATTATAGGAAGAAGGAATCGTACTCTATAATTCAGACCATAATAATAATAACAGGCCAGTTTTAGTTAAGAGAGAGACGGGTGGATTTCGTGATTTAACAAATTGAATGGAAGGTGATATGAATTGAAAAACGTAAGTAACTTTATTTAATAAAGATTCCACTGTTAATAGTTTTAAACAGATTTCAAAATTAAAATTTACCTTGAATTTTGATGAATATTCTTCTTTGCTACCTCCGACCGGTTAACAATTCCTATTAGTTTTCGAGCTTGCCACAAAAGGTGCTGAAGACACCAAGGCAGAAACTGCTTATTATTTAGATGGATAGCACCGACGTTTCTTTTAAATCAGTGCATATTTGGATTCAACATACTTCGTTGAGAAATAGCTTATCGTGTTAGGTTACAGTACTTTGTGGCTATTAGCACACCTATACGGCAGCCGCTTGGTTTAGGCTATAGAAGCTGACAGTCCATTTACAGTGTGTATTACAGTTCAGGTTAATGGATTTGTTATCTAAGCACGTGCTATGAATCAATAACAAGGAGCAGATATGACTGGATTATATTGTCGCTGTTTCCCGAACGGATGTTTCAAACGTGCTTTTAAAAGTTTAGGGCCCTTTGTTAATGATCCACTTTAACCTACTGGGAGTTCTGTTCACTTTGATGACGTTGAGACAGCCAATAAAACAATTGTATTCGAATGCTTTAGACACAGTAATGGGTTGATTGGTATGGTTTTATGAACCAATAAACGGGGTCGTGTTTTATTGAAACTCTTATAGCAGTTTAGTACCAATTATCTGTGTGTGTTTATAAAGTCTATATGAGATCATAACTCACTTATAATATCACTAAATTATCCTCCCGTTTCAAGTTTAAATGAAGGTTAGCCTCGCTTGTTTGTTAACCCACTTTCCAATTATAACTACAGAGATTAAATAGCTAAAGAACTGCTATGTAAAATAACTAGTAAACATGTGCAGTTTAACGTTTTAGTCATATTACCTCATGTGGTTAACACAGTTAATCAAATCACAACTAAATCATCTATAAATGTTAAAAATAGTATAATTAGTATGCGTAATATCTTTATCTTTCAGATATAGTTTAAACTACATTAAAATATTTTATCAAAATATATGGAGACATCAATTGTATTTTATGATATTACTAGCCATCCTTACCCTGCGTTGCCTGGGTATTACCTGAACAGAGAGCCGATGTTTAACTATTTATAAACAGAAAGGATCAAAATTTTGCTTTTCATGTAACAATACATGTTAAATGCATAAAGGTACTAAAATACTGAAAAGAAAGACATACTGTTTTCAAGCATTCTATGAATATGAAATTAGTGTGAACAAACATTTAAATATAATCATTTTCACCAATAATATGAATTCTAACACTTGTATGCGTAGTTTATTTTAAGAAATATAAAACAGTAACAGTTTTGTAATATCAGGTTTGTCAAAAACGTTGTGTAGAAAAAAACCATAAACTCTTATTCAGCCCTCTATTTAGTTAGTATTATTTGTTTGTTTGTTTGTTATGGATTTCGCGCAAAGCTACACGAGGGCTATCTGCGTTAGCCGTCCCTAATTTAGGCAGCTAGTCATCACCACCCACCGCCAACTCTTGGGCTACTCTTTTACCAATAAATAGTGGGATTGACCGTCACATTATAACGCCCCCCACGGCTGAAAGGGCGAGCATATTTGGTGGAACGGGGATTCGAACCCGCGACCCACAGAGTGCGAGTCGAGCGCCCTAACCACCTGGCCATGCCGGGCATTAATTAGTATAATCAATCACTCTCTCAGCTAGCTAAACTAGTCGACTTACTTCGTAATTTAAAATCAAAGACAATATTTAGAAACTTACACAAAAACAGTATCTATGTGGTTTCGATGTAAAATTAAACATTTAATTTTACAATGTAATATTGAAGCATTAAAAATTCCTTTGTTTTTTCTCTATACAACACCTCTAATTGTATTTTCCTTATATGTATTATATCGAAGCAATCGATTTATATTTTATATTCATCATAATTCTATGTATTTAATAACTTTAATACCAGATATCAGTTACTGTTACGACTGATGCCTAGATACCTATTTTAAAACCTATTGTTGCCCGATGAAGGCTCAAGGTAAGAGGGCCGAAAGTACGTAAATATAAGTATTTTAACTTAGATAAAATTCTGTGTATACATCTCAATATTAATTTACCTACTTTATGGTTCTTAAACAACACTTATTATGAGCTAGTTAAGCACGATGCAAAATATTGCTTACTTTTTTGTGATACTCTTCCTGAGTAGGCGTTTCCTCTCCTATTACATTCTGGTGAAACTCACAGCTGCACTGCTCGTTCAGAAATTATTTTTGTAAAGTGATTGAAGAAAGTTTTGTATCATTCTTATCTCCTTCAATTTTTTAAAAAAAATCTTTTGTAATAAAAAGTCTATACTATTGTAGCGAACAAACTAACTAATTATTAACTTAATTAACGTTTACGTTACTACGTACGTACGTAACGTAACGTAACGTTAAACTTAAA
>NW_013666357.1:410783-414468 GCF_000517525.1 Limulus polyphemus | reverse complement strand
TGGTTCTTAAACAACACTTATTATGAGCTAGTTAAGCACGATGCAAAATATTGCTTACTTTTTTGTGATACTCTTCATGAGTAGGCGTTTCCTCTCCTATTACATTCTGGTGAAACTCACAGCTGCACTGCTCGTTCAGAAATTATTTTTGTAAAGTGATTGAAGAAAGTTTTGTATCATTCTTATCTCCTTCAATTTTTTAAAAAAATCTTTTGTAATAAAAGTCGTTATTACCTGTGCAGCGAAAAACAAATTTAATTTTATTTCAAATTAGTTTTTCGCAGCACGGGTAATAACGACTTTTATTAAAAAAGATGTATTATCAATTTGAGAAACAGAAATATAAACGAACAAATATTTGAATATAATCATTTCCGCCAATAATGAATTTAAAATTGTTATACGAATTTTTTTAACCTGTTTTTACAAAACTGTTATTATTATTAAACACTTATTCCCTAACAATTTGTTGTATCAAGCGACAGATGTCAGCATATACTTCTCTCTTTTTATGGCTATAGGGCAAAATCATAGGAACAATTGTCCAAAATTTGTTTGAGAAAAAATTGATACCCAGGTGCACACCCTCAGAATTCCCTAAGTATGCATGTAAAGTTTCAGGTCCCTAGGTTCTTTCCCCTTGAAGCTATGACGCTGACTGACTGACACGTACGCACACACACACAGGCTGTTTAATTATATTTAGATTGTTACAGACGGTCTACTTCAAATATAACTCTGTCTGTAAGAAGAAGTTATATTTTGCTGACATAGAAACACCTTTCAGTTCTTTATTGATAGGATGCATCACGACTTTTGATAACTTGAGCAGTAAGTAGTGATGTTTGAGAACATTACAAAGTTTTCTGATATGAAATATCAAACGCTTTGGCGCATAAAATGCTGTTATTGGTAATTCCTTTTCACTAAAAATAAGAACAATTCTTCTAGTTGAAAATCACCCTTATATTAATTTCAAATAATATTGGTATGTTTTTAGCAAACATAACAAAATGTTTCTTTTAAAATGCCAGGGTGAACACTATTAGCATAAAGTTAAGAATGAGAGTTTTGGGATTTCTAAGGAAAGATCTGTATAACATTCACTATCTTATTTTGCAATAACCAAAATATTCAAAAATCGTATCTGATGTTTTCACGAATCTAATGTTTTTAGAAATGGGGATGTTTTTTTTAAAGCAACACTTTAAAGTATTTAATCTTAAATCATGTTTAATGCTTATATGCAAAAAACAAAGAACTAAAAAAAAAAAACGCATAGATACCAAAGTTTGGAAAATAGGTGTTTTATGTTACTCCTTGGATATTTTTGTAAGTGTAAGTCGCACCTAATATAACTATAATTATATACCAGTGAGAATTTATGTAGGGTAAGTAAGAACTTGTGTGGTGGGTTGAGCATAATTTACCAGCAACAATGGGTCTCGTTTGAGGTAGGTGTGTCCTGGATTTGCAAGTGTTTCATTTTTAAAGAAAGCTATTCTTCCCACTAGACATTACCTTTACAGTAACTATAAGGCTTCTCTAGTTTTTTTTTATTTTGTGTTGCATGAGCAAAACCATTCATCTGTCTACTCTTATACAAATATATATGTATATATATCCAATCAAACTTACCCATTTTGTGGCTCATTAAACCAAACTTTTGTTCGCTAACAGAGAAATCGATATCCTCATCTAACCGAATATTTTATTTTTTGCTAATGTATTATATTATATTAATTAATGTTGACTTGGTCGCTAATGTGTGTTAAAGACAGCAAAGATATCTACCGTATCTTCACTAGGATTTTATTAGAAGGGTTTGTTTCTGTTCATGATGCCTCTTTTTTTTAGATATTTGTACATACATGTGTGTGTGTGATGAGAACTCAATGATGATCAAGTTATGTTGAAAAATACTCATGTATGTTTAAAAAATAAACTGGATACTCTATCTACTCCTTACTTAATTTAAGTTTTACGTCACAATTATACACATGTAAAGCCTATTTTAATAACTATTTTGCAATTTATTATATAAGGTAGACATACTATCAGGTAAATCCTTTAGTTTAAGTACCGTATATTACTGTATCGAACTGGTTAGGAGTATGTAGGAAAAACAGTCACAGCCTTCTGAAGCATATTTAGTTCTCCAGCGTAAATGAAAATATGAAGATTTATCTTGGCCAGACCGTGATTTTACAGTATTGTTACGTCTCTGTTCGTTTGTTAATTTCCCGTAGAAATTCTTCCCGAGGCACTTCAGCGATACAAGTCCTATCTTAAATAAAACTAGTTTATTTTTTATCAATACAACTTTGCAATACACTTTACGCACTTTACCTACTACCGCGCTTGACTCAATTGTCCGTCTCTGTCTCTGCCTGTCTGCAATTCTAATCCCGATTAATTGTCTGGCGCACTTATATACAAGAATAGAGGGCGCCTAGCAAATACTGGATTATTCGTGATGTTCCCCGATCTTTCTAGAACTCGTTACGTGTTACCAGGGTCACGTGATTTCCGCCGTCGTAACAGTTTGAAATTTGCTTGGTCAGTATGGTAGAGAACGGTATAGTACTTTTCTATTCATACTTTAACGGGAAACGGGACCTCTAAGTAGTTCAATATGTTTGGAGTCGCTATGATTTGCTGTTAATCTGCAAGTAAGTATGACAGATCGTGACATTAATGTTTATGTGTGGTTCAAAGGTGTGAGGGGAGGGGGTTCGTTTGCACTCTTCGAACCTTCCCTGCATACAGTTATTCACTTTAGATGAGCTACGTTAGCTATACGATAATAATATTAACGTATTTACGGAAAACAACAATACCATATTATTTGATAGATTGTTTAGGCAGAGTATTCATGATGAGTAAACGTCATATTTTACACTTGTGTTTTTTTACAACAGGCAGTTGCCGTCCATTCCAATTTACTCATCAATAATACCATAAAACGAACGTGTATATTATTGATATTTTACTAATCAGTCACAAATATTTTGACCTCGTACTTGTTGGCGTGTGACAGTGATAACTTGCTGATGTTTGGGAAAATAACTCTCAAAGCCCCCCCCCCCCAATATATATATATAAAATTCACCCCACTGAACCATGCTCTTAAACGTTTTACTCATTCTGGCTTAGTTAGAAACGTCACCTGTTAAGCCTAACGCCAAGTGTCTCTTTCAGACCATTAAAACTTAATGTAAATTCATGAGACTGAGCTAAGCTTTTTTGAAAAACCAGGGCTTAGAGACACAATAGAAGGGAGAACGCTTTGGGATAATTTACCCTAAAAATACATTCTTATTCTTCTCTCTCCTTTGTCCCTGGCTAATGTTTATGCTCACACTAAGGAAAAGCAGAGCCACAACTAGCTGTGAGGATGCCGAAGTCAAATCCTTATTCATTTTCTTAATTAGGCTACTAAGAAAAGGCAATGACAGATATGCGGTCGCCACAGCTTCACAGTAAGTACTTGTGTAAATTAACTTTCATAAAATGGAAAACTGAGAATTTTCCTTTACGTATTTTTTCTTCATCTTTTACGATACCAAATAAAATGATTAAAAGAATAAAAAGTACATTTAACAAACAAACAAACAAAAAAAAGCTAACACATGTCGTTGACGGTATTCTGCAGCGTAAGAACATTGTCAATAAGACCCGGGTA
>NW_013666357.1:409192-410365 GCF_000517525.1 Limulus polyphemus | reverse complement strand
TTCAAATGCGACTGTAGCTTTTTTTCCCCCAAAACTTTGTCTTCAAAATAAGGGTGCGTCTTATATTCCGAAAAATACGGTAATTGTTAAAAAAATCAAGCAAACGAAGTACACAACAGTTATTTTATTTAGTTTTCAGTTAAAAGTGGGTGCACCTTTTTTTGTTGTTGTTGTTGTTGTTAAGCGCTAAGCTAGACAATGGGCTATTTGTATACTGCCCACCACATGTATCAAAACATAATTTTTTGAATAATCTATAAGCCCTCTGAATTACCACTGAGCCACCAATGATGGATGGGCTTACATCTTGTTAAAAGATTTAGCCAGACGGTTGTTTACTTGCAGAAAAGATACCTATAGCTAGCAGGTGTTTTTACTTTCATTATTTCCTTTTCTTTACCTAGGTCACTGACCTCTTCACTGAGTAGGTATCACTACACGAAGATTAGTAACCGTTTTTTGCGAGTGACTTTCCCCTTGAATTTACCTGCTTTTCACAACTCAGGTTGTAAGAAATTCAACTCTCTTTTCTAAAGCAGTAAAGTTTTGTTTTGTACGTTGCAGTTTTTATTTCGTTTCGTATGTAATATGAATGAGTGGCTTTCATTTCATAGCAATAATATCCAATAAAATGTACCACTGAGGAATACAAAGTTCTTAAGGCTGGAATAGTAGTAATCATAAAATGGAATATCAGAATACCATGTGTATACAGTGTATAACTTTCTTTGGAGAAGGGTTGCAAAAGATCTCTTGGAAGTCATAGTAAAGCACAATATAGCATAACTAGTTAGAGCAATAAACTGTCTCCGAGTAGAGTAGAGGAAGATTCTTTTAAGTGTGTTCATTTGCGTGTAAGAATTCAGACTGCACAGTGTAGCAAAATCCTTATGATCTTGTGTTCTGTCAACCCAAATTATAATTTTTTTAATTGTCCCCAGATGCGTCAGTAATAAGTTTACGGACTTACAACGATGAAATTTGGGACTCTATTCCTCGCGGTGGTCAGAGCGCAGATATCCCATTGTGAACTTTATGCTACCCCCCCCTCCGAAAAACATTTCTTTAAATTTTTTTGAAAAGAAAGTACAGGTTGACTATCACTAATCCGGCATCATCGGGACCTGGAGGGTGCCGGATTAGCCATCTATTAGATTAGAATACACCAAATCC
>NW_013666357.1:373517-408192 GCF_000517525.1 Limulus polyphemus | reverse complement strand
TACAGTCTATTAATCGTTAACACTCGTATGATCTAAGTATAACTAATATTGTACCTATAATGGTTACTGTGCTATTATGTTAACACTCGTATGATTAAAGTATAACAATATTGTACCTATACTGGTTACTCTGCATTATGTTAACACTCGTATTACTAAAGTATAACAATAATGTACCTATACTGGTTACTCTGCATTATGTTAACACTCGTATTGCTAAAGTATGACAATATTGTATCTATACCGGTTACTCAGCATTATGTTAACACTCGTATGATTCAAGTATAACAATATTGTACCTATACTGGTTACTCTGCATTATGTTAACACTCGTATGATTAAAGTATAACAATATTGTAAGTTGTGATTTCTACTTTAATATATTAATTTAGATGAGCATATTGTTTTTTGGTAAGAGAGAGAGTTCAAGATCTGACGACAAAATGAACACGTGACGTCTCGAGTTTTCTTCAGACGTAGTGATGAAATTTCACAAGTGTCTCGAATAGTGTTGAATAATGTAAGGGTAGGCTAGTGTTTTAATTGTGACAGCTAATTAGTAACGTGGTGAAATGAGAGTAGTGAGTCTGTAACAGTATTAGTCAGCCAGATAAGAGCTGTAAATCTTGACTTGTGTTTCAATAAAATGGAGTTTATAAATAAGTAGTTATTTAGCTTCATTTGTGATTCTAAGAACGTCACTTGTAGAAGCTGTACGTTATAGCCGGTAATACATGCTTCTCTTCACTTCTGCTTTGATAAATGATGTACGAAATTCAAATAACTTTTTCATTGCTGTATGATGATACAAATTAGGCACTGGTAAAGAAACAAATAGATCTCTTGATAGGGTACTAGTCCCTTACCCATGATGATGTCTGGTGCAGATATTTCAAGTCATTGTTCTTCTCTCATGCAGATGGAAAGTCTGTTGCCAAGTGTATGGTCAAAACATTAAATGATGATTGCAATCAGTTGGAATCCATAGTTACATTAGGTAATGATGGGCCAAGTGTTAACAGGACAAACTTTCGAGAACTTTCCAAGCCAGTTAAAGCTGTTGATTCAGAATGGAATGGTCTTATAGATGTACATACACGTAAACTTCATACAGTGAACAATGCCTTCAGCAAAAGCATAACAGAATATGGTAAGGAAACAGAACAATTATTGATAGATTTATTTGGACTATTCAAGATCTCTTCTGGAAGAAAGGAGGATTACAAAGACATACCAATAGATTTTGGCTTTCCAGAGGAAGTTTTTATAAAGCACACAAAAATTCGTTACCTGGGCATTGGAACAGCCTTAGGGCATATCATTGAGCAGTGGTCAGGGATAAGGGAATATGTGTCAAAATTTGAGAAGTTAGAGAGGGACCCAAAGACAATGCCAAAGAGTATCAACTTCAGAGGGATAAGGGAAGCAATAAGGTGACCCGACATGAAAGTCAGACTGTTCTTTCTGTTGTCATTTATCCCTCTATTTGAAGATTTTCTCAAAGAGTTCCAAACTGATCAATCTATGATTCACCAGTTATATGACAATGTTGGATTGTACCATTCTGAGAAAGTTTGTTAAAGCAGATATTGTTAATGGAACAGTACAAGAAGACTCGAAAAATCTAGACATTGGCATTAAAAACCAGCTAGGTGATGAAGTCATTGTCTGTGGAGAAGCAAAACAGAAGCCTTTTAAGACGAAAAAAAAGAGACACAGCACAAAGAGGTTCTTGTAACATTGTCGTTCTACACTGCCTCCTGGAAATGCAGAGTAGAAAGAAGTTTGTCTGTATACAAATGTTGTCACTAAATACAGAATTACCATTGGGGAGAAAACTGTGAATGCTGTAAGAACCGTCAAGGACATGGTGAAACTTTCAGTTCAGCCCCATAAAATTCCACTCAATCGGGAAGTGTTAAGATATATAATAATATGGCTTATAGCAACTATAAATAAAGACTGAAGGAATAAAATGCTGAAAAAAAGTCAGAATAGAGAAAGAGAAAAGGTTGAGCTTGAAAGAAGAGGTTAGAAGCTGAAGAGAAGGAAATTAGGAACAAATACTGTTTTCTTCTTGAGAGAGAGAAATAATTATTGAGGAAGGAAACTGAAATTCAGAGGAAGTTAATTTGTACAGAAGAATTGCTTAAAGATGGAAACAGCAAACTGAAAAAAATAGTAGAAAACAATAATATGAAGGGAGCAGGTGTGGCACAGATGATGATAGCTACAGCCACAGCAAAGACAGAAAGCTTAATAAAAGAAATGAACAAAATACGTGAAAGGCAAAGAAGCGTTGAACAACAACAGGGACAGCTAATTACTGGAAAATAAGTTGGGCAAAACAGCCAGTGGTAGTAAATCATCGTCTGTAAGAAGGAAACATAAAAACAAAATTGTTCTTCATCAGCAAAAGATGAAGGAAATGTAGAGTTTATTTCATCAGATACCAAACCTAATCTCAAAGGAGCTCCAAAATGAGTAACTGTAATATTCAGACCTAGCCTGGACATTCCTTGATGTGAAATGCAACAAAAGAGTGCATCGCCAGCACAGATTAACGAGCTGAGCATTAGTACACACAGTCTGTGGTACTTGTTTGAGTAGTTACGGGTGCATAGCAGCTGGTTATACCAGCTCAATCAACCACTGAGATATGGTATTTAATTTGTGCTGTATCTAGTGGTGCCCCAACCATATCAAGTTGGAATGTCTGTGAGTAAGGTGAAACTATCTGTAGAAAATAAAATTCATAAACAGTGCAACAAATGTGAACTTAGTGTTTTCAAGTTTTGTTTGATTATGATAAAATGTTTTAAATCAGCCAATTGAAATATTCTCAAAGTACCTGGTTTTACGTATAATGCCTAAGCATTATTTTACAGTAAAAGGCTGGTCATAGCTCATGAAAATGTAAACTGTGCAAAATAACACCTTCCTTTAAAGTATGAAAATTCTCCTGTGTACTTAACTTTTATCTGAAGGAAACAGAGATGGAGAGGAATTGTTAATTTCCTCAAATTTTATTGGTCGGATTAGCTAGGTCAACGTTCAGAAGCATATAATCTAATGTTAGTTAATTGTGTTGGAAAATACAATGCATTTGTTTCCTACGAAACCCGGTCTCTATTTGTACAATGACCAGATGGTTCTGAAAATAATTTGGTGGGATTACAGTATAGTAGTGGACCATTCTCATAGCCATGATGACTTTCAGAAAGAACACCTAGTTAAGGTAAATCTCAAGACCCGAGGATGTCTGTGTAGACTGGGCTGTCCAGAAGTAGTGGGGATTGCGTCCTACAGGTAGTTTAAACTTGTAGACATGAAGTTGGACGAAGTTTCATTCTTCATTTTCACACTTCAGTCCAGATGTAACTTTCCAGGATGAATCTGTTTTGCATCCAGGCTACTATGACTTTAACCTATGCTCTTGACTAAGTTTCTCTAACTAATTGGGATTATGTTTGGTTCGGTATTTCTAATCCTAATTTTTTCTATTTAAGACTGAACTCTTAAACCTTATGGCTATCTTGATCTTTCAACCACTCACTTGACACACCGTTTTCTTGAAAATATGCATGGATCCAGTGGTGAGACTTTTATTTTTGATTTCAATGATGGAGCAGAGTTTCTGGTGCTGCCTTCCATGCCTTTGGATGGCATGACATTTATGAATGAAGATGCAGTGCTGGATGATGGATACATCTGTTATGCAGGATCTGGAGACTTCGAATACTATGGGTTCTGGAGCATCCTGCTACATCACCAGCCACCCTCACCACTAGCTGTTCCGACCACAGAGCCAGTAATATTACTATAGATCCCGACTGGATCCAGCACCTCTTATAGCTAAGGAGTAATAGAGCTGAGAGACCAGAATATTCAAGAGTAAGTCCAACTCTAAGCCTAAATCTGATGATAAAAGCAAAAAGTCAATGATGTGCCCCGTCGTAGACTGTTTTGCTAGTATATCTTAGCAGACATACTTGCTATGCGTGGATATATCCAGCAGGATCATATCATCTCACAGCCGAGAAAAACATTTCCCCAAACCAAAAGCCCTGTACAAGATCCAATTGAGAGATGATTTAAAGATCCAGCTCAAACAACTGCTCTAGAACTAGGGGCAGTTCGTCGAGTGGAAGGCACCACTGCGACTATCTCATTTCCAGTTTGAGTAGTGACCACGACCACTACAACTATTTACACTAGAGCATCTATCACAATATAAGGAAACGTAATGATGATTGTTTTTTTTATAGTTAATTGTTGTTGTTGTTTTCTCCATGCAAAGCTACACAATGGCTATCTGTTCTTTGCCCACTGCGGATATCGAAACTCGATTTTAGCTTTATAAGCCCTCTAATTTACCATTGAGCCACTGGGTTTGTTTGTTTGTTTATAATTAAGCACAAAGCTATAGAATGGGCTATCTGTGCTCTGCCCACCACGGGTATCGAAACCCGGTTTCTAGCGTTGTAAGTCCGTAGACATACTGCTGTGCCACTGGGAGATTGTAATTATGAAGCGATCCATTTGACGTTAAACACTGTTAGTCTGATGTGATGGCAGATGTACCGAATAGGATAACAAGTTAATTTTATTTTACAAAGTATGTTTACACTGATAAAAGTCCATAACTTGTTGGACACAGCAAATTGTTAAGTTCACTGACCTAAACGTTCGTCATATGGGATTACTTTAGCTTGGTATTCAACTTTAACGTGAAATAAAACATACGCTGATTTTTATTCCGTTTACACACGAATTTTTAACTATTTGATTATAGATAAGATATAAATAAACTTAATATAAAACCTGATACGAAATATGTATGAAAAATATATTATTATTTTATTAGCCATCAATAGCCTGGGTTAGATAAAGTCAAATTAAATGAAATTAAACTATTAATTAAAAATATATTTCTGTCTAAACTTTGAAAAGTTTCAAAAATTAAATATTCACTTTTCTTCACAGTAATCCCCCAGTGACACGGTGGTAAGTTTACATACAGGCTTACGACGCTAGAAATCGAGTGTCTATACCCGAGGTGGGCAGACAGATCATAGATAGGTCATTGTGTAGTTTTGTGTTTAACAATAACCACATCTTCACAGTAAATTGAGTAACATTTTTGTATTGTTTTTTAGTCAGTGTTAAAATGGATGACTGATGCTCACAATCATTAAGTACGCTTTGAAGTTTAACGATTATTGTCTTATCAGTGCAAAGCTACACAATACGTTATCTGCATTCTGTCCACCGAGGGTATTCGAATCCTAGATTTTAGCGTTGTAAGTCGTAAACTTACCGCTGGCCTACCATAGGACTATAAGGTTAATCATCCACAGTTGTTGGAACATTCTTAAAGTACAAAATACAGGGAGTGTTTATTTTTTTGGTGAGAAAGTACACCTAAAATATTGACTGATTTACCGTTTATGCTCATATAAACACTATTTTTACCATATGATACTAAGTGGAAATTTTGTAGAAAGTCCTATTTAAGTAAAACACAAATTTACATCATTGGTCTATTCAAAATAAAAGATATAAAAAATACAGATAAGTTTTTGAACTCTAGAGTATCAAAAATAATTCGGAATAATTTATAAAATGATAATCGATGAAAATATTAATAATTATGCAGTGCAAGTAATTTCATTGGTATAATAATGGCAAGTCCATATTGTGTGGAATATACTAGAATACTAATGGTAAACTTACGCTGTATATAATATACTGGAATAATCATGATAAACTTACACTATGCATAATATTCTACTGAGCTAATGATAAACCGAACGTATGTAGGATTTGTTTTATAATATTAAAGATGAAACTACACAGTAGAGAATTTTTACAATACGAATAATAAACTTACTTTAAGTTCGACTAACTACAATATTAAAAGTAAACATGCACTGTATCATTGTTTCATAGGTATGGATAAATAAAGCATGAATTGTTTTTTTTGTTTGTTTTTAATTATGCACAAAGCTACACAAGGGCTATCTGTGCTCTGCCCACCACGGGTATCGAAACCCGGTTTCTAGCGTTGTAAGTCCGCAGACATACCGCTGTGCCACTGGGGGGCAGCATGAATTGAGACCGACGACACTCTCGGGAGGTTTTCCCGTTTCAATGGAAATATTAATTACGTGCTGAATCTGTACTAGTGTTTGAACCACTCAGAAAATGGGCCGGTTAAAGCTGGTAGTTACCATCATATTATGGAGGAAGAGTTGGGTAAATTAAGTCTTTTCTAGTGTGTGTTAGAGTGAATTAAGTAGTGTATACATACAACCACATTCGACTGAATGGATTCGACAAAAGTTGATATACATTTGGGACTGTGACCCAACTGAGAAGTGGTTAGTTTTTGGAGGATCAAAGGTCACAACAAATTCATGAAAAAAAAATCCTATCTGTTAACATGGGGACCGATTTTTCATACTATATTTGCTCTATAACTCAGTAAAAAAGTGGTCGGATTTTGATTAAACTTGATGGACATATGTACAATATTATTCTTCATTGTTCTACCAAAAACGGTCAGTGTCCGTTGATAACGACAGACACACGAACATAATTTCGTTTTTTTTTATTTTATTTTTATTTTCTTTTTTATTTTTATTTTTTTAGGGACGAATATATTCAACGCTGCGTGGCGGCGGTATATGCGCTCTACTGAGCGCCCCTCTAGTTTTCATTTTGTACTAAAAGAAAACTGAGGTAACAGTTTGGATTACATTAGGAGACTATATGATAAAATGATATAGAACTTGAGTTACTATTTCTTTTAGCCCTGTTTAATGAAGAGCCATTCTGCGGGTCGCGGGTTCGAATCTCCGTCCCACCAAACATGCTCGCCCTTTCAGCCTTGGGGGCGTTATAATGTGACGGTCAATCTCACTATTCGTTGATAAAAGAGTAGCCCAAGAGTTGGCGGTGGGTGGTGATGACTAGCTGCCTTCCCTCTAGTCGTACACTGCTAAATTAGGGTCGGCTAGCGCAGATAGCCCTCGTGTAGCTTTGCGCGAAATTCAAAACAAACAAACAAACAATGAAGAGCCACAATTGAAACATTTCAAATAAGATTTACAGATTGTGATATCACAGATATACACAAATTTTAGTGAAATGCAGAGTGTATAGTGCCGATAGTGGCCGTAAAAGTAAATGCAAAAAAGTCTCTGGAGCATCCTTTAGTTTCATGTAATGCCACAAAGGTTTACGGTAATAATTATGCGACGATGCTGAGTGTTCTCAGTAGTAGTATAAGTGCATGTAAAACTCGTTCTTTTCGCGAAGTTAAATTCATAAATCAAGCTCTGTATGAAACAATAAAACTAATAATATCTATACAAATAAATTGTAATCGTTTGTAAATTTTGGACAATGTGGCCAATATTGCTTGACATTTTTGTAATACTCCTTCATAAAATTGGAAACTAAATAGTTGAAAATGTAGTAGTTTTCATCTAAACTTGGCTTCTTTAAAGTCCAACGGGTTTTCAATGATGTAGTTTTCATATTAGCTGTAAAGATCGATAGGGATTTGTTTTATTTTCGAGACCTTTCTGTGAACCTTCAAAAACTAGTAACTTCTAAGCTAGGTCATACTCCAAATGTATACCAACTTTCGTCCAAACCCATTTAGCCGTTTTCGAGAAATCTTGCCTGACAAACACACAGGGCGGAGGCAATAGAAATTATTATAGCTTATGTGAGGGAAAATATTCTTGGTTAATGTAGGATAATAAAAAGCTGGTAAACAGACAGAGACAGAAAAACTATGTGTCTGTTTTTTTGGTTTTTTTTTGTCAGAAAATATACAATCTTCGTCGAGATATTTTCGTGTGTATATATATATATGTGTTTGTCTGTGCATGGTAAATGTAGATGTGCTTTGACGGAATACTGAAGACTTGTTATATCAATCTGAAGTTTGTATTTTTGAAATTAAACAGATATCTTTAACAGTTAAAATGCTCTACATTAAAAAAGGCATTTACTCATAAGTGCTGGCCCGGCATGGCCAGGTGGTTAGGGCGCTCGACTCGCAATCTAAGGGTCGCGGGTTCGAATCCCCGTCACACCAAACATGCTTGCCTCTTCAGTCAATCCCACTATTCGTTGGTAAAAGAGTAGCCTAAGAGTTGGCGGTGGGTGGTGATGACTAGCTGCCCGCCCTTTAGTCTTACACTGCTAAATTAGGGACGGCTAGCGCATATAGCCCTCGTGTAGCTTTGCGCGAAATTAAAATCAAACAAACAATCATAAGTGCTGCACAGGAAGTGAACATCATTGAATACTGAAAGTATACAAGTGGACCCTTGGATGTAGAATAAATAAGCTGAATGAATATAATGGAAAAGGACTACAATGTATGTACGGTGAAATGATTCCCAGCCTTTTTATGTTGCGTATCTCCAGTCAGACTTTTAAGCCAGCAGCGAACTATGGACGCATATAATTTGATAAAAACAAATTTAAGAGTGGTTATGTCAGTAAAAAGTTAAATAAAAAGAAACAATTCAAGAGCGAGTCAACAGTACTTGAACGTGAAATATGTCGGTAACTCATTAAGATTGCCCTCCAATTTTGAGGCGTGGAGTTTATTTTCTCTTCACAAACCTTCTGAGAAGACAAAGTGAAACTGAAAAGGATGTACGAATATGTCGAAACTAGATTCTCTGATATCAAAACTTCTGACAATTTATTGCATTTACTGTGGTTCTCCAATAACTGCTGCGAACAATATTGTCTTCTTTTATTACTATGTTTCCCAAATTGTGGTACACCAACAACTGGTGGTCAGTGGGCTTCTTTCAGGTGGTGCGTGGAAAGGTTTCATATTTGCAGAAAGGGTTTGTAAATCCCGAAGCAAACCCGAATCTTGAGAAAATACAAATTTAGCTGTATAAGCAAGAAAAAATATATAAATTCAGCAGAAATGTCTAAAACTCGACGTTATATGGCGGTTGAATTCAAATGGGAGAACGTATTCTTTACTTGGGAGTTTTCATGCATTTTTACATAGTGAGCTAGCTGCCTGCTTGATGGTTTTTCTAAGCAAGGAGGAAGAGTGCTTGTTGGAGTTTTCTTACGACAAAAAGTTAAGGCCGTAGTTTCAAAGAAATCCACTATTAGAGTTTTGGATTCATAGAATTGTAGAATGCCAAACATTTGCTGACATAGCAGTTCGTTTACTAATGGCATTTGCTATTAAATATCAGTGCGAGGCAGGAATTTGATCACTGAAATCCAGGTACAGAAGCAAGATGAATGGTAAACCTCATTAAGCCAAAGCTGATGAATATTACACCCAACATTACAGAACTCTGTTCACGAAAACAGGCGCGCCCATCACATTAAAACGTCGAAAGGCAACTTTATGGTTAATTTTAATATTGTAGTTATTTTTATACACTTGCTTTTTTTTGGTAAATTATACTGTTAGTTTGTAGTCCAAAGAAATTCAAATGGTCCGCCAGTGTGTAATGAAAGACAATTCCATATGTGCAGTGGAAATTTACAAAGTAATGTAGCAGAACTTGAAGGAGTTTAGTGCAAGTGGACTGCAAGGCATGTAATGAAACTGGACTCCAAATTATATACAAATATAATTGGAAACGAAGATAGTTATTGACAGTGGACTATAAGGTTCATTTAACTAGCTTTTAAAGTTTGTGTCCCGGCATGACCAGTTGGTTAGGGCGCTCGACTCGCAATCTGTGGGTCACGGGTTCGAATCCCCGTTTTACCAAACATGTTCGACCTTTCAGTTGTGGGGGTGTTATAATGTGACGGTCAACGCCACTATTCGTTGGTAAAAGAGTAGCTCAAAAGCTGGCAGTGGGTGATGATGACTAACTGCTTTCCCTCTAGTTTTACACTGCTAAATTAGGGACGGCTAACGCAGATAGCCCTCATGTAGCTTTGCGCGAAATTAAAAAAAAAAAAACCAAACTTTTATAGTTTACGGTATTGTTCACTAACATATGTATAGTTATATGGAATTTAAATTTAATTTTAGCAGGAAAAGACCTCCTTTCTTTTCAAGCCATTACGCTATGCCCACTAATATCTTTGGTTAATCCATTTATTTCAACTGATATAACTTGTGGATCATTAGATACTAACGGCATATTATAGTTTTCCCTCATTCTGTTTCAACACATTTTTTACAGTAAAATTAATAGTTTATTATGAAGTTTTATATTATTTTTCCTAATCAAGTAATTTATATTAAGTCTGTTATAAATGTTTTTATATAAAGTCGGGCAAAGTTTCTTAAATCCTAACTTCTTAGTTTTGCTGGATGAAAAGAAAAGTGTAACAAAATAATGCTATATCGGTATTTTCGCATGAAATTAAAATTTCACTCGTACAAACTCTACTTCTGAGGGCTTAATTGGACGTGTAATTGAAGAAAAATTGTTAAACAAAAATATAAAAAAAATCCATACAAATGTGAGCATGTGCAAAATCGTTTGTTTTTTCGCAGTCAGCTTAGCCGTCACTTGGTCAGTCATCTAAAGGTTCATTATGTTTTACTGTGCCTTCTTTTAAGATTTATCACAGAAACATTTTCAAGGGTATATATATCTTCGTGGAGGTGCTGTTGTATCACAAAATTATCATCGCCTTCAATCATGCTATAAAGCGTGGAAGGATAACCATATTCAAACGGCCCCACCCTTTATGGGAGCGGAAAGATACACGTTTCATTATCACACCCTAAACGTGTGCTCGCGATATCCATGATGTATGAAGTACGTGCACGCGAGATGATTTGCGTAAGGTGTCAGTAATCTTCGTAAATATTAATTGAGGCAGGTAATGAAATGGACACCAGGAAATATATTATTTTCTCTTTAAAAATTATCTAAGTGGGATTCTTTAAAACAAGGAATTTCAGTGATAATTCCTACAGCTGAATCTGACATGTTATAAATATTCGTTTAATAAAGTTTTAAAAAATTTACCATTTTTTTAAAAGTTCCACATTAGGTAAGGTTCATTGTGAAAAAAGGGGGGTATGAAAAAAAAGCCAGCAGGTATAAAGATTTCACATAATTTGGGGATATAATAAGCAGACTCTTTATAATTTAGTGTCTTTAATCACGTAACAATAAAAGATAACGTTAAAAATGACTGCGAATATAAATAAATAATGTATTTTAATATATAGAGTTGGTAGTGGCGTAGGTGGTTGTTTCTTTTTTCTCGGAATGAAATAGTTGAAATTAACAATTCATCAGAAATTATTCAAAGATTGTAAAGTAAATGGAGTTTTGCTATTTCAAAAATTAAATTTACCCTATGAAATAGTCTTTAAACGAGGATCGTTGGCTTCATATACATGGAAAGTATTATGAATAATTTTGAGATTTTTTTTTCATATATGATTTTTTCCTGCTAATAACAGGACTCAGTGGTGGTTTCAAATTTCTTCTATATCAATAATCATTTGAACATCCAAAGATATTTGAGGTAATCATTTTAAGCATTCCAATATTGAGATATTGTTTAAGATTCGTTATGCCTGCTAATATTACCTTAGTTGTATACAAGCCTAATTTACACTTACAGGTAGATCCTCTAATTACATAAAGAAGCCACAAGTGAAAGTTGTTATGCATTAGTGGAGACCAAAAGCACATTTTTTGTAGACGAAAGTAGTAATCCCAAAAGACTAAACTAATGTGACTTCTGACCTTTAATATTGTTCTGTGATGAAACACCTTCTTGATCTGTGACATCACAGCCGCCTACATAGCGCAGCCGTGACTTCACATCCATCGAGTTGGCGGCCCCGGTTGGGGTCAGCCATATTGCCAAGATGGAGGTCTTGAACTGTCAATTCACAGCCGCAAAGATGGCTGCTCCCAATGGCCGCAACTATCTTGGCCAAGTCCCCTGATGATGGTACAGCCATGTTGAAAAAGGGTGGGAGATGTTCTTTGAGGGTAAGAGGTTACGTGACCTGTGACTTCATGGAGTCGCAATGTTTCGCCGGAGGCTCGATAATTCTATAGAGTTCCGCCAGACGAAGAAATTGATCAATGTCAACGCGTTCCAACTGGAAATTACATCATAAGGAACTTTGTTTGACCTCTATTGCAAAATTTTCAGATACAGTTTTAGTTATTCATTAACGTTATAGTTAACTTTCTACTTTATAGTTTCAGTTCAATGCCCATTTATTCAATGATAAGCGTTTCAATAAGTGAAATTAATGTTTTATATTGCGTTTATTACTATTTGTATAGTGTACTTTATAATTTACTCATATGATTATCTGTACACTAATTTAACTTACAATCTAAGTAGTTGTGAAAAGGACAGATTCGTGTTAATCTATAGATAAAACGTCCAAACTCTGCAAATTTCCGTGTGATTCATATAATAAAGAGTAATACAGTATGTTCAAATTAAAAATAAGCAGTACGACTGTATGTTCAAATTAAAAATAAGCAGTACGACTGTATGAACTAAGCAGTACGACTGTGAGGTTGACATATTATAACATTATTCTTTGTTTTTACTCAAAACTTCTTAGAATGACCTTTGTTTCTATTTGTAAGTCCTATTATATGCTATTTTACCAACAAGTTATTAAACTCCTTATGAAAATTTTGCTCCAACAAAATCTAGTGAAGTGTATAACACTGATATTATGATTTGACAATTGGTTTTCGCAATGATTTATTATTGTAGAACAAATGAAGTTACTTATATAAACATTTCAAAAACAGGTTTTTTCTGTCGTATAAACTAAGCAATAAATAATTAACAACACATAACTTTTTCTATTTCGTTAAGAAGGTATGTATAGCGCCTGATTGAATATTACGGTGTTTGCAAAATGCTTTGTTTTGCTGTGGAACATTTGGATTCAATTTGAAGTACAAAGCACTAGACCTTTACTAGATTGTCGAGACATCTAGTCAATATAATTTTTTGCGCTAAGACATGAAGATCTATGTCACAAATTTAGAATTTACAAAACTTTGATTTTCCAGTGGAACCTTTTTGATATAAAACAATTAAATTGCTTACAAATTACCTTCAAACAGAGGCACTCATGAAACGTAAAATGTACTCATTTGTTTACTAATAATGTACAGGTCAGTTGGATGTTTTTGTAACAATATCGACTCATAATGTAAATGTATATTCCAGGAACACTGGTTCATCAGATGAAGAAGTGTGAAGAAGATGCTTCAAATATTTTGTATTTTTCATGGACATTTTGTGCGTGTACACATTGTACATACTTATTTTACGTTAGTCTATATGGAACAGAATACACGATTTACAGTTTGTTTGCATTTTAATATATACAAAATTACAAACATTTCATATAATCCGATCGAGATCTTTTGTTTTACAAAGACATAAAAAAATGCCTTTTTTTACATTATTTTACAAATATATCAGTGTCGGTCCTCAAATCTGTAATATAAAAGTTAATGCTCATCCACATAGTTGGGCAAATATTCGCCTATTTAGTTATCACCTTGTTTAAATTTACTTTAGTTATCTCTTGGTATAGGGTGATAACATGTGTTTCCTAAACCCTTAATTGATATGTAATTTTTTGACATTTTTCTGTTTTCTTCACAAAGAAGTTAAAGTAAACATAACTCAACCTTGCTTGTTTCGAGCTCTGCCCGGGATCTTATTTGCTAATTGGTAAGTAAACTCATTTTCTTGCAGGAAAGATAGCTTGGAACATTCCAAAAGAGAAAGCTGTTTTTTATTTTGGTGAATTGGGTAATAGCCTGGGATTTCACCACCCTAGCACTCCAGTCGGAGTGGATGAAAGTCATTTCGTATATAAACCTGACTTAATTTGTTACTGTGTGTTCTAGTATTAAAAGCCGGGTTCTTCTCTGTTGTTCCTCAGACAACGCTAAAATCCGGAGTACGATTCCCTGCATTTAACACAGCAGATAGCCCAATGTGGCTTTGCTCTAAAATAAACAAACTCCCATGCTAGGTAGATTTGTTTTCTGAGATTTGGACTTCAAATGTTGCTGAGAATTGGCAGGACTTTTAGAACATTCTTTAACTTTTGTTAGAATTTACTTTAACTTTATTGTGAATTTTAACAGTGTTGTATTTTACCTTTCAGGGGGAAGCGCACACACTGTTCTGGTGAGAAAAAAGCTCACTAAGGTTTCACTCCCTCTCAAGTTCAACAGGCTCAGTTGCCCTTGTTTGATTTGTGACTGTGTTTTTGTAGAATGAATAAAGATTATTTTGTGTGCCTTCCGTGATTTGACTCTTTCTCACTAGCGAACACACACTCTGTATCTTGGTATCCTTCAAACCTCCAGTTAGCAGGCTCTGTCTATTATGCGGAAAACCTTGTATGGCGGCGATGTTATTTTTTTATTCACACTTATCTAGAATATATTTATAAATACATTTGATACAACACAATTAAAAAACAAACAGGGATCAAAGTTTTATACTTCAAGCATGTGTATCGTTGTAAGCTGTATTTTTAATATTTTAACTTAGATGTTTGTTTGCTAGAAGAATGTCATCTTTATGTAATGATGATGACATTATGATAGAGTAGTAAGTGAAAAATGAGTAACAATATAAGTACTTGAATCAGTGAAACAACGATTAAATTATTGAGTTAGTCAGAGTTAGTGCTTTTGTGATTGAAATTATGCAAGTAATTTTCTATTTGTGAGTTAGGCGTTTGTTAGTCTTCGGAAATCCTTTTAAACGTTATATTAGAAATTAGGCCTGAAATAAACGTGCCCTGTAACAAACGTTATTCACTTTTTCAAGAAATGAATTAGTTCTCGTTACCAAGATTTTGTATTATTTTTTGCCAAGTAATCCAAAAGAACCCACCCAACGACAGAACACACTTCAACAGTATTATAGTAACATTCCTAATCTTAGCTATTCTGTGAATTGTTTATATTAAATATTTGTTCACATTATTCATTAAACGCAAAATTTATTTTAAACTCACACGCAAAGATTTTGTTTAGTATGTAAGTAAGATAACACAATTTTGATGTAGTTTATAAACGATAATTGTCGAGTTAGTGCACAAATTTTCTGTCTCTATATCGCATTAAATGCACTTAGTTTATCAATATAAAACATGCTTTATGAAAAAATATTTTAATTTCACTAGACATTAATGAAGTTTATTCTATCTAGTGAGAAAGGATTTGATGATTTTAACGCTCAGAAAAACGACTTTACTGACTTTCATTTCACGAAATGTTTCGAACTTACGTGTTGGCCAGGTGGTTAGGGCGCTCGACTCGCAATCTGCGAGTCGCAAGTTCGAATCCCCCGTCACACCAAACATGCTCGTCCTTTCAGCCGTGGGGCGTTGTAATGTGACGCTTAATCCCACTATTTGTTGGTAAAAAAAAATAGTCCAAGATTTGGCGGTGGGTGGTGATGACTAGCTGCCTTCCCTCTAGTCTTACACTGCTAAATTAGGGACGGCTGGCGCAGATAGCCCTTGTGTAGCTTTGTGCGAAATTCATAACAAACGAACAAACTTACGTGTCAATAGAAAATTATTACTCTAAATCTAGTACATATCATATTCTCCTCACATAACAACAGAGACTGACTTTTTCCAGCTAAACGTTAATTGTTGTAAGACAATGAGTGATGTTTATATTTCACTTTGAGAGTTTTAACATTTCAAAATGTAAATCGTATACTTTTCTGTAGACTGAAATCATTAACTTTTGTTGGTGATTATATAAAAATATCTTAGTAACTTATAGGACTCATTATAGACTCAATGCAAGTATTATGTTTTTTTGTTTAATTAAGTCAATGACGATACCTATTTTCAGATTCCTTTGTTTATTTCACTAGTATAAGTTGTTTACTGGAGTAACATGTATATTTCACTAGTATAAGTTGTTCACTGGAGTTACATGTATATTTCACTAGTATAGCTGTTTACTGGAGTAACATGTATATTTCACTAGTATAAGTTGTTTATAAGTTGTTTACTGGAGTAACATGTTTATTTCACTAGTATAAGTTGTTTACTGGAGTAACATGTATATTTCACTAGTATAAGCTGTTCACTGGAGTAACATGTTTATTTCACTAGTATAGCTGTTCACTGGAGTAACATGTATATTTCACTAGTATAAGTTGTTCACTGGAGTAACATGTTTATTTCACTAGTATAGCTGTTCACTGGAGTAACATGTATATTTCACTAGTATAAGTTGTTTACTGGAGTAACATGCTAGTGAAATATAAATAAGTTGTTCACTGGAGTAACATGTATATTTCACTAGTATAAGCTGTTCACTGGAGTAACATGTATATTTCACTAGTATAAGCTGTTCACTGGAGTAACATGTATATTTCACTAGTATAAGTTGTTCACTAGAGTAACATGTACATTTCACTAGTATAAGTTGTTTTCTGGAGTAACGTGTATATTTCACTAGTATAAGTTGTTCACTGGAGTAACATGTATATTTAACTAGTATAAGTTGTTCACTGGAGTAACAGAAATATGATAAGGAACATGATGTATTACCACTCATCTTATCGTTCCTCATCTTTTAGAACAACCAAAAGATCGTCATCTCAAGCTAATCAACAAATGTTCGAAAGAATTAAATATATTAGCTCACCATGTCATTATGTAATCAATCAATTTTCCTATGATTATAACCATAACAATAAAGATAGTTTGCTTAACATTATATTTAAATCTTGATTTTCAAAGTCTAAATGTATCATTTTAGATATATATCCAACCTTCTTCCAATATTATCGAATATCGATAATAATTAAACTTCATTTGGATACTAAACAGTATCCAAGATGGCTGTGTTCTATAGGGTCCACAATTTTAGTGGATGTGACGTCAGACGTCAAGCGGTTGTGTCGTCATAAGACAAGGTCAAATGTCATGTTACTTTACGTGATAAGACCGTGTGATGGTCAGAGATCAAACTGATCTGAGGATTACTAGTGACGAATGTTTGACATTCCAAATTACTCAGCATGGACTACTTGTGGACCTATATTTAGGTCACGTTCTATATAAATTTTCCTTGATGTGGGTGGATTACATAATAATCCTCGAGTTGCTCTCGGAATATTCAGATGAACTTAACAACATCATAGCTATTGTATAAATATGAAAGTGGATATTAAGAACATATTTTTAGGACTTCATGTTTAATGAAATTGAGATATTTTATTTACAAAAAAAGGTATGTAAATGGGCAATAATAATATTTTCCGTCACAGACTAAAATAAAACCCCAAACATTCAAGAAGCTGATTATTATTAATATTGTTATAACAGTTGCTATGATAGGGTTTCATTTTTTATTATCGGTTAAACATAATGCGACGTCCAGTCCACTTAACCAAAAGAAAAATATTTCATTTCTTCAAGTGAAAGTTCCACAACTTCACGATATCACAGACTAAAGATAATCAAGTGATAAGCCTAATTCACAAATATAACCAAAAAGTCATTTACTTGATAAATTTTCAATGTTATGTAACACACAAAATCAAAACTGTCTGTCTTACAGACTAACTAACTCACTGTCTGACTAACACAATCAAGTGCTGTAGTTTCTCATGTCTCTTTCATTTACTCCAATTCTCTATAGATTTCCTGTACCCAACTCAAGATAAATATTCTTTTACTCTCTCCAGTGTCTTAAAGTGTTCAGCTGTTGGAAGGCTGTGGAGATGATGTGGAGCCTCTTACTGTAGCAACTGTAGAAGAATCAACTTTAGTCATGATTCTTGTCCTCTGGTATCTTCCAATTTTCAATATAATAATTTTTCTCATAAGCATAACAAACCCTATAGCGCTATCATTCTCTTTGAGCTATATTGAGCCACAAGGCTCATTCTGCCCCATTTCTGATCCACTGATAGGCTTAACTCACAAATGAAACTAAACCGTCATTTATTGTTGCATTTCATCTTGTATCTACGACGCAAACTCAAAACTGGCTAATTATCAGACCAACTCACTGACTGACTAACTAACTCATTGTCTAACTGACTAACTTAGTACCTCATCAACAACATCTCTTATGTTTTATACAATATATTTTTATAATCTCAAGTCTGTATGATATTCGAGACGTCATGTCATATCTAGACACTCAAGAAACTTCTAAGTGTCACACGTTATCTCTACGTCGTGTCAAACCTCCTTCTTGCAAACAATATAAAACGTCTAAATTAAAATGTTTAAAACATGGCCTATAATACTAGGCATGTTTAATAAACAACAACAACATAATTTTGAAACCAATACAGATAATACATCACTAATGATACTCCAGAGAAACTCATCGATCAAATGTTTTATAGAATAACTGGTTGGGTTATGTTCTGCCTCTTTCTGTCTAACTTTAATACCGCATGATCGTGGTCGTAGTTTAGGTCATAAGATATAGGAGGGTTAGGTGCTGACTGGACCTCTTCCTCCCTTCTTCACGTGGTCTAAAGATGTTCGCGAACGTTGTTCCCTCTAGCTACTAAAATGCTGATTTACGGATTGATGCAGCCAACGGACACGAGTGTCAGTAGTTTCCTGTACACACGAGTGCCCTTTATGGCCATGGCCATGAATTGAAAAGCATAATTTTTCTTTGTTAACACTTCATTATATCGCTTTACTTGCTCGAAAGCAAAGCTTTTTCTCACAAGCAGTTCTCTAGTTTGTACTTATAATTTTATTTTGACGTATGATAACCATTTTAATATAAAACTAATATTATATGTGAGTATTGATTGTTTGTTTGCCTAGTATTAGGTGAACGTACTACATACAGTGAGATAATTAGATTTAATGATGAGAAGTACGTAAGTCTATGTTCATCATGTATGATAAAGTTTTCTAATGGGCATAATTAAACATATCATGTTTTGAATTATCTGAAGTTTTGTTATGTGTGATTTTGCTACATTTAACCATGCTGAGCAAGCACACTCTGCCACTGAACGAATATACGTTTTAAAGATTTGAAGTACGTTTTCTGTTGTTACACTCTTGGTGTTATCAGTCAGACGTCGGACATAATTGGCTCTTTGTTTTTTTGTTTTTCAAATTTCATTTATGTGTTTAATTCAGTTTAGTTTTGAGTCATAAGTTAGACTCAGAATTTAGCTGATGTGGCTATGTGGAGAAATGTTCCGCTTAAGTATAGTTTAGGAACTATGATTTCTGGTCAAATCTTGAACAATTTACAAGAACGCTAAAAATAAATATACATTTCAAAAACTTACACATAACAATACCCAGCCCCACACAAACATTCAAAAAGCAGAAACCTTTAAAAAACATCACACACATTCACAGCACCGAATGAACAAACAATGAATCAATACTATTACAATAAGATTAACAACAACAAACTTCACACTCATCTATCTTCCCAGTCTCATTCGAGAAGGCTCAAATAAAAATTACACCCGAACTGTATGTCACAATACAGACACTTAATAAAACAATTACAATCACAGAAATAAGAAAAAGCACATTGAAAAAAAAAGTTAAAAATCATGTACAATGCATACTCATCAAGAAAAGTCCTCCGAGATTGTAGGTGCACTTAGCATCAATCTTTAAAATCAATAAAATCTGGATATATACCAGCCGCTTGGAAACTAACAGATATTTTAATATTCTCGAAGAAAAGGAAACAATCGAATAAACTAGAAAGTTACAGATCGATCAGCATCACTAGCTGCATTGGCAAACTATTTGAAAAAAAAATTGGTAATGGATTAATGGCATACCTCGAACTGGCATCAAAATTACAGGATTATAACGTGAATAATAAAGATTCATCGTTAGTTTAAAGCCCAGTCCTTGTTAATGTCTGTAGCTTCCTAATTATGTCCACTATTTCAAAGTCGGGTCCTCTTGGAGGTCATCGATAAGTTTCAAGACTTACGATGCCAGAATCCGGGGTTTGATTTCCTGCAGTGGATAGAGCACAGGTAGCTCATTATGTAACTTTGCGATTGAAAACAAAATTGAAGTTAGACGTCGAATTTCAATTTCTGATACTAAATTACTGTCTACATCAAGCTTATAGCCAAAGCCCTTTGTTAAAGAACAAATATACTTACAAGCACAATATACACATTACCAGTCCTAGTTTTAACCTTATGCTTTCTACTTCTGATACTACCACTGGATTTTTAATCCTACAAAACGAAACATTCTGCTTCTAAGCCTACTAGTCTTTGGTAATGTAAAATTGCTACCTATAATTCCCGTTCCTAGTTTTTGAAATCTGTTCTTTAATATAAAGTTGTTGTTGTGTTTTTTTTTAAGCTAAATCTGACACGGTACTTACGATACTAATTATTAAGCTACTGTGCGTTATTACTAATTCAATTAGTAGTACTACGTATTGTCCTTAATATTGGCAAAAGTATATGAGGTATTTTATTACACTTGGGTCTTATATATCATATTAGCCACACGTAATATGAAAATTGTTAAGCCTATACCAAGCATTGCGAGGAACTGATTCACCATCATGATTGGTCGGTTATGCCCTCTCACGACTTGCTTGTGTTGCCTGTAAACCGAACTAAATCCATACGTGTAACTTTAGAAAACAGATGGCTGAAGTAATAAAATCTTTGGGATTTCCCACTTATGATTTGGTCCAGTTTATATATCATAATGTGTTTATATTAACTGTAATTAATAATGTATCTACTGCTAAAATCTTAAGTTACTATTGTAACGTTTAGATTGGTTTCAACTCTAGTCATTTTTGTATTTTATCTCTAGTTTTATGCTTTAAGCTGAATAATGGTTGCATAAAATATGCTTATGAGGAAAAAAAAATAAACGATTAATATATTATTTGTTGTTTTGTTTACAGTACTTCCTTCAATGGCGTTTCCAACCAGAATATAACAAGCAAAGTTTAAACTTTATTTTTGAAATGAATAGCCAATTATAAATTCAGCTTTCATATGTTTTTATATTTTACCACAATCGTATTTTATATTCAAATGTTTGTGCACATGCCGGTAGCTTGAGTGTATAATACCCTATTCTCTGCATTTCCTCTGCGCTAATAATTAATGTATATACATGATTATTTATCAGATCATCTTAATGAATCTTTATAAAACAATGTGACAAATATTAGGCTTTGGTAATTATATTTTCATTTAAATATAATCAACACCTTGTAGAAATATTGTGATAATCTCGAGGATGTATTAAATTCCGTAAGATAACGTTTAAATAACCTAAAAACACAGTTACCTGATTGTTTTCTTAGTCGTGGGTGAAGTGAAAAATATTAAGAGCTTCATAATCTGTGTTTTGTTTGTCTGTTTGTTTTGTTATCATGAAATAATGATCGAAAAATGCATTTCATTATACATACTCCTGATTTGGCTTTAGAAGTTAAGTAAAGTAAATATAATTCCCACAGAACGTCAGAGTTAAACAAAATATAGTTAAATATAATGTAATCCCCACAGAACGTTAGAGTTAAACAAAATATAGTTAAATATAATGTAATCCCCACAGAACGTTAGAGTTAAACAAAATATAGTTAAATATAATGTAATCCCCACAGAACGTTGGAGTTAAACAAAATATAGTTAAATATAATGTAATCCCCACAGAACGTTAGAGTTAAATAAAATATAGCAAGTGATTAAATATAATGAATTACTTATGAAAATTAGAAATAAAACTTCAGTCACACTATAAAAAATGTAGCATCACCTTGTGAGAAAAGTATTTGAACGACATCAAATAACAAATTTTTTCGTTTTGGTTTTTGCGTAAAGCTACACAAGAGCTATCAGCGCTAGCCGTCCCTAATTTAGCTGTGAAAGTCTAGAGGGAAGGCAGCTAGTCATCACCACCCACCACCACCTTTAGAGCTACTCTTTTGCCAACAAAGAGTGGGATTGACCGTCACTTTATAATGCCCCCACGGCTGAAAGAGCGAGCATGTTTGGTGGAACGGGGATTCGAACCCGTGACCCTCAGATTGGTAGTCAAGCGCCCTAACCACCTGGCCGGGTCCTCGAATGAGAGTTCTTGGTTCTACGTCTATTATTTTTAATATAACATTGCTTTTCTCATACATGTCGATCTCCGAGTTTGTCTTCATTTTTATGAATTGTTTTAACTATCTAAAAATCTTGTATGGAAGTAGGTCACTTTCCAGACCGCCATAATATGAACTTTTATGTGACTAATTTCGTGTATATCCTCGATGTCATGAGGTTTTACCATGAATAACCTGTTTGAGTATACACAAGAAGGATAAATGTGGCTAGCTTGTCCTTGAATTCTGAAAGCCGAGTTCATTAAATGATTTAGATGTTGTTCTCGTGGAACAAGTAGTATATTAATTTGCAAATATCATCACTAGCCTTTGATTTTCCTAGTTTATTTAAATTTTAAATATTTACCTACTACTTATTGTTTTCTCACTTGTTTATGTAGCTGACACTAAATCAGCTGCTGATTTTATCTGAAATGTTCGTATGTTTGATACCAAACCAGCTGCTATTTTTTTTTTATCTGACTTGCGTTTGATACCAGGCAAACGTTTTTCTGATGTGTCCTTGTGTTTGATACTAAGTCGTTTATTATCAATTCCAATTTACTTATGTATTTGATTCTAACCCAGCTGTCTCTTTTTCAGATTTATATAATGGGCAAGGTTTTAGCAAGGGGTGGATGTTCTTTCACCAGCTTGAAAAACCTTTTGGAAGAAAAAATCAGGTTACAGTATCACCTTTACCTTAGATTACGTAAAAACTGAATTTGTCCTCAGAGTTAGTGATTTTATTTAAGATAATCAGGAATACTAAACTGCTATTTCTTCAACGTAAGGGTGGCACTGCAAGGAGAGCACACCTTCAGTTGATTTGCCAAATGTTTTGGATATAAATTACATACAGACCAAAAACGAAATGTTGATAGAGTCGGAAGTAACATAAGTCATTGCATTAATGGAATTCAGTAACTAATATTATGGGCTCATTTTTGCTCTTTATGTGGCTTCGATGGCGAGGGGTAAAGTTATTTAGAAAATTCACACGATATTATTATTATATATTTATCTAAATCTAAACTTTCAGTTTCTCCTTACTCTTGTACCCCCTCCCCCCGTCTCAAATGGCTTTTAACGAAAGAAAATAAATTAAAGTCGGATTTTTTTCTCTCTTTTTTTGTTGCGGAAAATATAAATTGAAAAAACTTAATTTCCGACTGCTATGTCAATTTCTTAATTTTAAGAGTTAGAAAAAAATTAAAATTTCCACCGTATTTTAAATATTTCAATTGTTGAAAACTAAATAAAAGATTGAACTGATAAACGATACCTGTGCAGTTGCGATCCATTTGTGTTATTTGATTGATTGTTTGTTTGTAATTATGCACAAAGCTACAGAATGGGCTATCTGTGCTCTGCCCACCATGTGTTATTTGAACCACATGGAATCTTACTGATCTCCTTCATATGAACTGTTACGACAGCGGAATTCACGTGACGCTGGTAACACCTAATGAGTATCTAGAACCTTCGTGAAGGCTCGAGTGTTTACCAGACGCCCTCTATTTCGTATATATAAGATCGGCGAGAAGTGACGGTATAGAGATAATTACAGACAGGCAGAGATAGAGACGGACAATTGAGTCAAGCACGTTTGTAAGTAAAGAGCGTGAATCGTTCGTTGTGAATTATAGCGTGTGTTGAAGTTAAAGTGACTGTGGAAATTAAGTGTATTGAAAAGTTGTATTGAGAAAGAATAAACTAGTTTTATTTAAGAAAGGACTTGTATCGCTGAAGTTTTTCGGAAGGATTTTTTACGGGAAATTAACAAACGACCAGAGACGTAACAGAACAATTGAAAGCTAACACCTTCGGTCATATTAGCCTAGTCTCTGTCATACCCTGGTGATCCGGGCTCTTAACTTTAAAGAATGGACCAAGAATTGGCGGTGGGTAGTTTTGAATACCTGCCTTCCCTCTAGTCCATCACTTCAAAAATAGCAATAGCTAGCGCAGATAGCCCTCGAGTAGCTTTGCGCAAAAATTCAACGAACTAATTATATCAGCCTATTCTTATACAAAATTAAGGATTGTTATAATTACCTTAATCATTTCAACTCTTTATTTTTAAGTATTAAAAACTAAGTGCTTAGCGTATAACATATTTACAGTCTGAAAATTTTAAACATTGTTCATCACATGTATAGGTCTCAATGTGTATTAAGCATGTTATATTTCTAAACTCTATTTTTACAGTGTTGAAACGGGCATTGAACCGCAAGCAGTAGATTTAGCAAAGCTCTTTACAAATGAATCTAAGTTAGATTTGCTTGACGACAATAAAGAACATCCTAGTCAATAAAAAACCTATACACTGAAGTTTCGTAGCTGAATAGTACAAGTTTGGGATTTCATCTCAGCCAATTGTGTCGGTGATCTGCACAGAACTGATGGCGCCATGACTACTGAAAAGTGCATGCACAATCTGATCCATTACACCATTTCCACAGTAACATGCCTCATCAGGTGGAAGTTCATTTTCCAGAAAGACAATGATCCCAAACATAGAGCAAATGTGATGAAACGATGTCTTGACAGCTGTTGTTGCTGTTTTGTGAAATTTTGCGCAGAGCTACTGGAGAGATATCTGAGCCAGTCGTCCCTAATTTGGAAGTGATAGACTAGAGGAAAATAAGCTAGTTAATACCACTCACCGCCAACTCATGGGCTACCGTAATCGAATGATGGGATTTGACCGTTATTCTTGTAACGCGCACACGGCACGAAAGTGTGGGGCACGATTTTGTTTTTCAGCAGTAATTTTGATAGTAAAGAGGCTGATGGCACGCTCACAACCATGACTAGGCCTGCGCAAAGTCTTGACATGAATATTCTTAAGGTTATGTAAAAACTGAGAAGGTAAAAAAAGCGATCAAATAACTTAGCTGGATTAAAAGAAGTAATACAAGACATTTGGAAAAAAATCAACAATCGTACATTGATAAACTGCTTGACAACATGAAAATGTATATACACATATACCAGTGAGCAATTGAAAATGAGATTTGGAAAGAACAAGCTGTGTTATTAAAAATTGAGTGGTCACTGACAAAGAGTAAGCTTTCTTTTATGAGCATAGTTCATAATCAGAATATCCGGAGATAACCATACGAAAATTTCTTGTCAACCACTAAAAAGTCTGTCGTATCCCAGCAGGCCTGATGAGCCCTGGTATTAGCAAAAGGCCTTGTCGGCACTGGATGTAGCAGATATAGTGTGATTGACATATAATCACATACTTCTCTACCTTCACTCATAAATTCTTCTAATAGACAGGGTGACTGTGGTCGCTTTTGTGTAGTGGTATGGAGAAGTTAACAATATTTTACAGCGGTTTTTCGATTCTGCTTATTACTCTCATGTGCTCATGGGAGCGGATTTTTAAATTGGCGTTTAAACGTGTCAATAGGTGGCTTTACAGTCACTTCAAGTGTAACAGTATATCACCCATAAAAGACTGAAGCGGGTCTTCATGTTATGAATTCTGAAGGAAGAATTAATTGTAGCTTTATTTGTGGATAAAATGTTTTAACTAACTTCTGTAGTTGACCTTAAGCAATAATTCTGTTAACTAACGAAAGGGGTAGGTAGGGTAAGGGAGAAACAAACGTTTTCCTGTGTCATTTCGAGGAGCTATGGCTGGACAGATGTTCCTCTGAGTTTAAACCAGCTCTTTATAGAAGGTTTGTCGATTATACGTTTCAATTTGCACTAATGACGAACATTTAGCTCTTTTTCTCAAGTGTTTAAACTCCCAATACCCTACTCTAAACTTCACTTTTGAAAATGAAAACAACAATAACCCATCGTTCCTGTACGTCCTTTTTAATGGTAATAAATTCATGACATCTGCCCACCGTAATGAAATCTTTACTGGTTTATAGCTTTGTACCGATTTGATAGCTTTAAACACGAATTAATTTTTTTCTAAGGGCTAGGTTAAGTAGCTATTCACGTTCCTGTCGGTTATGGTCTGTGTGAAGGTAGTTGTTAGAGGGAAAAGGTGATTAGTACTTATCTGAATGGTCTTTTCAAGAATAATATTAGAACATAGTGATTCAATATCAAAACTATCCATTAAAAACTCGTTAACATCGGGAATGTTGAATCTTTCACCGTGAATTTATTAGCAGTGGCAGGATCTAAAATAGGTACGTTCCGATACTAGATAAAATGGGTCTGAAGTATAAGTTATGTTTGTGTACCTTAAATAAGCCATACATTAGGTCTGGACAGGATCCAGATGTGTATATATCTTCGAAAGTGACATTAGAAATTTTACCTTTTTTTTTAACTGTCGTAAGATGTGCTGTGCCATCTTTACCTGTTCTATTGTGAACTTTAACCAATATTTGTCAAGAGATATGAATTTAGAATTACGATACAAAGCACTTTATTTTACTTTTGGAATAGTGGACACATTTTTCTGTTTTAAACTTATCATCTTTAAAGGTTGATAACTTAAAAATACTCAAATTTGTGTTTAACATATTGTATCACACATAAAATATTTATCACAGTATACTGTCTACGGAAAACAGAATTGAAAATAGCGTTGTTCTTGATAGGTGTTTGGGAAGGTCAAATTCCATTTGGACCTCTTTTTTTCCCCTCCATGACAATGCTATATCTTATGTACATTCGGACTCTTTCCGTGGCCATGTCTATGGATAAAGATCCAAGCATCTGAGCGTTGCGAGTTCTCCTTGTTTGGTTTTGTGTAATGTATTTCATTCGCAAACAGTTTCTTCACACGCACGTAAATTTACACAGTCAGTCTTCTGAGTTTGTACTTATACATAAATGTATATTTTGAAATACAAAATTAGTTGGTGGCCTGGTATTATATCTAGTATGTATGTGAATGGGGGAAAGGTACTTAGGAGTATCGCCATCATATACGATGTATTTAACAATGCAAGTTTATTTTAAAATATTTTGCCGAAATGTTAAGGAGTCTTTATGGCAAAGTCGAGATGTTTGCGTAACTGTGTAAGAATTCCGAGTTTGTGGTTCTTTGGTATATTGATAGCTACAATTAGAACTGAGTTTTGTATGGTTTGCTGGTGTCTCTTTATGTGTGATGGTGCTGTTTTTATGCATGCTGGTCATGCATATTCTATTAGGGATCGTATGTTGGTTTTGTATATTTTGAGGATAGTTTGTGCTGATGTGCCGCTATTTATCTTAGTCAGAGTTCTGATGTAGTTAGCTTAACGCCAAATGTTAGATTTTATTGTCAGAACATATTTTGACCATGTTAGTTTGGAATCGTATATAATACCTAAGAATTTAGCCGATTTGGCTGCATGGAGAAGAGTTCCATCCAAATATAATTTGGGGGAACGTGGGGGGACTGATTGCTTATGTTTAAAGATTTGGTAAATAAAACTACTTGTGTCTTGGGGATATTAATTCTGATATGCCATTTATTGCACCATTCTGCTACTGTATTTAGTACAAGTTATAGGTTGGTTGCAGCTATAGATGGGGTATGGGAATTTTTCCAAATAGCTTAATGAATTAGCGGCATATTATTAACGTGCATCATGAATAAGATAGGGCTAACTGCTTCTACCTGATGGGCACCTACTTCTGGAGTAAAATACTATTAATTGAATTAATATTAATTTAATTACTACAAAGAGGTCAGAGTTTAGCCCACGCACTTACTCTGACGCCTTTCAAGGCCATATCCATATAGGTAATTATAGTAATATTAATATGTTGAATACACAATCTCTTCAATCGTTAGTGCAAACTTTTACATATCACAAACACTTCAAGGTGTATTGTTCACATTTTTTCGTTAATTTTAAATTTCCTCGAGAGCATTTTACATAAATACTTTTTTAATGCTATCGTAGTAACTTAAAACTAATGATGAGTTAGAAGTCTAGTATTAGGTCGTCTTAACTTATATTTATTTCTAATGTAAATATTAACCTAGTTGACATAGTAATTTGTTTTTGCGCTAATTTTTCGCGAAATGATATATTGAGCTATGTAAGAGTCTATCGGTTAGTGTTTCTACGTTGGCATAACTGTGAATGAATTTTGAGGATTTTGAACTCGGTATTTTGTATGCTGTTGTAAGTAGGGAATTCTGTACTGTTTGTAATTTATTTTTAAAATGCTTAGGTGTCACGGGGCATGTATGTTTTTTATATTCTGATTATATTATCAGCTGTTGCTCCACTATTCCTGCCCGTTGGACTTCTAGCATAACTTTGGTTTTAATAATATTTATGTGTTTGATACACGTTAATTTTGAATCGTAGGTTAATCCTAATAATTTTGCTGATGTTGTAGTTCATATATAGTTCTGGTGGGTCTTTTTTGCGTTTTGTTAAAACTACTAATTGATTTTTGGGGACATTTATTCTATTGTGATATTTTTGGCAATATTCGACTATTCTATTTAATTGAGGTTGTAAATTTGTGGCTGCTATTCATGGAGTTTGAAAATAGCGTATTCTGGTCTGTGTCGGGCTTTAGATCCTTTCGTTGGGATCTGGGAAGGTCAGGTACTTCGAAGAAACTAGCACTCTTCTCGGTAACGGGACTTAGAGCTTTCTAGACCTGGGAGGGTCAGGTTCAAGTAGATCTATTCCTCCCTCCTTGACTATTGTTATTGTAAATACTTGATGAGGTTCTTTTTTATAATATCTATTATCCTAGCATGAGTTGTTCAATATGGCCCTTAAGTTTCCCGCCCATCCATCTACACCTCTCCTGGTCTTTGTGTACCCCAATTCCCTGAGGCCTTTGTATGAGTGTTTGCTGCGTTGCCGTAGGAGACTATAAGATGTCGTTAAGATAATTAACATTTAAGTCATTGCTCCGACCTTGTCCCCGGCCCCGACGGTACATCTTTTACAAAAACAAGTCCAGCCGGACGTCCGGATTTTAGTACACCCCCAATGGATTGGTTGTTGTCATCAATCATGGAATCAAGTTGATAAGACATCATTAACACGGTAGAAAAGACATGATGATTATTATAGAACAAGACTCCAATAGAATCTTGCTGGGAATTAATAACTGGTAAAGCACTAGAAATTTCCTATTTCCATCCGTTTATAACTGTTTGGCCTGATCTCTCTCTTACAGTTGATACTCTTATACTGGAGTGTGAACAAAGGGCGCGTGGTTTTATTAATGTGAACAGGATAAGCATTCGGTACCTTGTTTGATCATTTCTAAATGTCGTCGTGGCTCCGCCTTGCCCAGCTAGCGTTCTCTAAAGCTTGACAACGAGCACATACGAAGAACTTTAATCCACTCAATTCCCGTCTCCTACCTGAGAAACATTCCCCACAGCAACCAGATTCTGGCACAAAAAGAGGCCACTTAACAGTTTATGGTTGTTGTGAGACCAAGGACGCAGACTCTGCTAATAATGTCGTGTAGACAAAGCCATTGATTTACAACTACTGAACAGTAAGAGCTCATTAGAGCTAATTATCATTCCTTTACCTACTTAATTAAAAGTATCACGCACTTCGGTTTTGCTTAATTATACAGATAACCCAGGGGGGTATATAATTAATTATAACATTACTCCATTTTCGAAATTCTTTGACCCTATTAACACTAACTCGTACACCTTCAGAAAACGCCTTAGGTTATACAGATCCCCTCTCCTTATCGAAACATGAATATTTCTTTCTGTACATAAATGCTTTACTTCCATTATGTTTGGTTTAGCCTTTCTAATGGAAAAATAACAATATACTGTGGAGAATAAACTTCCACTGTAAGAAATATCTTCCTTTGTGAGTTCAAATTGTGTTATGGTAATGTTGTTTTTAGTAATTGAAGATGTGTTGTTCGTGAAAATTATCTCTGGGCATTCTCCGTCACAACTTGAAGAAATTCACTTTTGGAGCAAAACAGAATA
This sequence comes from Limulus polyphemus, assembly GCF_000517525.1. Classification (NCBI taxonomy): domain Eukaryota; kingdom Metazoa; phylum Arthropoda; class Merostomata; order Xiphosura; family Limulidae; genus Limulus; species Limulus polyphemus. Next base: position 378,147 of record NW_013666357.1, on the reverse strand, counting down.
AGTGCAAAACTTTAATTTTAGTTATGCGATATAAAAATCGACGTTTAGAACTCATTGACTCACAACTCTGCGCAGTGTGCTGTTTAAAAAAATAATGCATGTTCGCAAACTCTTATAAATATCTTTTCAACAAGGGATATTTTCTTCATTATTGCTCAAGTGAAATATTTCAATCTGAGAGAGAAATAATATAATTGATATCAGTTGCTTCGTTTGTTGAATGTTGTCCAAAGCTACTCGAGGGCTGTCTGCGCTAACCGTTCTACTTTAGAAGTGATAGAATAGAAAGATGATAGTTACTCAACACTACACACCGCAAACTCTTGGGCTACTAGTTACCAACGAAAAGTGAAATTGACAGTCACATTATAACGCCTCCACTGCTGAAAGGCGAGCACGTATTCGGTGATGGGATTCGAACCCGTGACCCGCAGATTGCAAGTCGAGCATCCTTGTTACCAGGCCTTTAGTTTTGGAAACCAGTTCGTTTCATTTTAGTTTCTAATAAATTAATCGCGTTAATTTACGCATTATGAAAATATTTCGTTCATTTTCTTTCAGTGAAAGTAACACGGTGGACTTTATAGTCGTTCACGTGTTCGTTATTCCTTATATTATTATGTGTGATTTATCTATATACAATACTTCGTAAACACGGTAGAGTAAATCAAGTATTCTACAAACACAAATTACACGTAGTAGAATAAATCATATAGGTCTATACCAGTGTTTCTCAACCACTGGTTCGTCACAACCACCTTACCGGTTCGTGGGATTTCACGAAAACAAACAAAAGCGGATAGAATATTTATATTTAAATCGTAATGGTATTTCGTTGTACTTAGCATTTTAGTATTCTGCGACAGTTTAGGGAGGCAGTGAGGTGGTTTCTGGTATATTTATACGACATAGCCTACAAGTAGTAGTACATATCAGGCATGTCCAAATGACACACACTACAAAACATTCTACAAGTGGAGGTACATAGTAGACGCGTGTCAACACTTTACACTCAGTACTGTTTTTAAAACTTGTTTGAACAACGCATAATACAAATAGAAGTACAAATCAGGCATTTGTGTCAACATTGTACACTCATATCTTCTCTGTAAAACATAGTTTACAGGTATCAAGCTTGTTCATATAACAGTCTATAGTTAAGCTTTTACATAATTTATTTAAATTAAATATGGTACTGTTATATAGAAATAAATTATGTTTATATGATTTCTAAGTATCCGATTGGATTTGTAAAGCCTATAATTTATGTTTTGATACAATTTATTTATATACAAAGATAATATTTCTGGTATCGTTATCTCTTACGCTTAGTGTGATCTCATGTTCGGTTGTTTTAAAAACGAGACTGGGAGAACCATATATAAGTTCAGAGTTAGAAAAAACATAACCTTTTGATTTTACAAAGCTACGTTTCTTGAACTCTTTTTTTTTTTCGAGGTAGTTTCACACATAAAATGCATGCTTAAAGACATTATAGGTCAATTTTTTTGTGTTTTAATTTGTTACCCTAACACGTACTGGAAAATAATGAATTTTGAAATGTTAAATTGACAAAACAAAACTGCATGTATAAAACATAAGTTGACTTATAGGTTATTACTACTAAGATAGTAGTTTAAAATGAACTGGTTGGTTATACGTAGCATACACTCGTTCTAAAAATCAAGTGACTGATTAGTATTCCGTGATCGTTGTTGTAAGTCGACTGAGTGGTAAGTGTTTGTTTGTTAGTTATGAATTTCGCACAAAGCTACACGAGGGCTATCTGCGCTAGCCGACCCTAATTTAGCAGTGTAAGACCGTCACATTATAATGCCCCCACGGTTGAAAGGGCGAGTATGTTTGGTGTGACAGGGATTCTAACCCGCGCCCTGCAGATTGCGAGTCAAGCGCCCAAACCACCTGGCCATGCCGAGCCAAGAGTGGTAGTTTCGTGGTCATTATTATAAATCGACTAATTGGCTTACAACTTTTATGATCGTTGTTATAAGTCGATTGATTGGTTTAGAACTTTCATGATCGTTGTTATAAATCGATTGATTGGTTTAAAACTTTCATGATCATTGTTATTAATCGACTGATTGGTTAAGAATTTTTCTGATCGTTGTTATAAATCTACTAATTAGTTTAAAAGTTTCGTGCTTATTTGTAATAAATCGATTGGTTGGTTTCAAACTTTTCTGTCCATCGTACAATAAAGACGATCCATTATCCATCACCCTAAGTTGGCTGGCTTGATTACCGTAATTATTTTGGATGATATCTGGAAACTGTACATGGGTTATTTTGTTTTATAATTTTTTGCCCGAGAAGGGCGATAAAAAAAACACCCTGAATTAGGAAACATTTCCACTTTTTAATGAACTTTTGGCTTTTGATTTCAAGACATAAGTACTTAATCAGTTAAATGAGTCAATTATTATCTTCCACAAAGCAGGGTATGCAATTAACATATAACGAGGACATTAGTAAGTTAATAACAAATGAAATAAGGGAGAGGAACATTATTTAACATTGCCCTTTATACAATGTTTGCTCCCTTAATGGGTACCCTCAGCTAGTTACTATAATTCGACAGATTGGTTTATAACTTTCATGATCGTTGTTACGATTCGACTAATTGGTTTAGAATATTCGATGGTTGTTGTTAAAAATTGACTGATTGACTTAGAGCATTAGCATAAATTGAAACAATCTTTTTATCAGTTGTCATAATTGAAGTTTATTATACATTTATCGAGAGTTTGATAAAATGAATCACAACCAGATAGTGATTTCGACATGTATAATCCGAGCTTACCATTTTTATCCCTCTTTACGAACTAATTACTTTTCTACGTCTTGTTCTCTGCAGATCAACTGATGCAGGTATAGGCAGTATAATTATAATAACGTTCGTTTTTTAATATTTTTAAGCAAATGTTTCATGTTGTTTGATCCACAAAAGTGCATTGTATTGTGAAGATGAACAATGGTACATTAGACTCTATTAGTTAGTTAATTAGTTCGCTGTCATAGTCATTCCTCCAACTGGCGATATTACAGCACAGAGAGGTTTATGTGCGTATGTAGAGCAGAAAATTTGGGCTTTCTATAATTCTTATATCTTCTCAAATGTTTATATGTGGGCATTTTCTTGCGTTAAAATTCACACCTAACTTTATTTTTGAACTAGTTTTTACTCTGTTCAAGCTGAAGAAAATACTTTTTTGCATAGTTACAGTAGGTCGTGGGTTTCAGTTTCTTAGCGAGCTACAAAAAAGTACTCTAGTTATAATTCCTTTCAAAATTGTATAGTATTTTCCCGTTTAGTTCTAATCGACTCTATGAAAAAGTAGTTATATGTGTTTTTGAGCGTCCACGTGAACGTGTAAGATACTAACGTTTTTGTTTTGTTTTTTACATTTTATTCTGTGGTAGGTCTAAAGCATGGTAGGTCTGTGCATGGTAGGTCTAAAGCATGGTAGGTCTAAAGCATGGTAGGTCTGTGCATGGTAGGTCTAAAGCATGGTAGGTCTGTGCATGGTAGGTCTAAAGCATGGTAGGTCTGTGCATGGTAGGTCTAAAGCAGGGTAGGTCTGTGCATGGTAGGTCTAAAGCATGGTAGGTCTGTGCATGGTAGGTCTAAAGCATGGTAGGTCTGTGCATGGTAGGTCTAAAGCAGGGTCAACAGCATACTATGTGCATATAAGGTAACAGACAATACTATATCCGGTTCTAAAAGGTGGATTTGGGTATCAAGTGGGTGTGAATATCTATCTCTCACAGAGACTAGAAAAATATCAATGGAATCATCTTCGCACCTTTTTGACGTAATTATACCGGTAAGGTATCGTAACCCGATCTTATAACAACATTTTCTTAACCGTATTGTACTCGTTCGAAATTAATGAATTGGGGGCAGAGCCCATTAATGTCAAAATAGTTCAATTTTTATTAATTAAGTAGATGTGCAGTGAGACTAATTTTTTTGAATGGCACATTGCATACCCAGTTCTGCACTTGGTGAAAGCTTGACAGATCCGGTGAAAGTCTACAAGTAAAAGTGAACTCTCAGTCCATAATGGACTTTCTTTTTGAAGCTCTTGTAATACACTTTAAATGCCTTACCTTAAAATATTTGCAGTTTGTTGTAAAGAAACTGCACTACTTCGTCTTTTTTCTCTTGAAAACGAGGAAAACACGCATAAATTTGCTGAAAATGAGCAGAATTTTTGTAAAGATTTTTCACATGCATTCATTCTCCAAGAAAACTGTTAGAAGACAGGGAAAGTGGATCGGAAGTGAGGAGGTGTAGCAATCGAGTCGAGAAACTTGGCAGTTACGTCATTTCTTGTTCAAAGTAGTCCATTTTACAATAGAGATGCGGTCAAGATTTATACTGTCTGAGCTTGGTACACATAATACATTAAATTTAATAATAATCTCGAATTTTGCTTCTACGGAAAACTATATTCCACATCAAGAAGTGAGAAATATCCTCAAAATATTATAATTATAAAGTACTTCCCTAATTCAGGCTTAAGCGCTTATTCTAAAGCCTAGTATAAGCTGGAAATTTGGCCAGGTGGTTAAGGCACTCGACTCGCAATCTGATGGTCGCGGGTTC